>NW_024870892.1:152500-402500 GCF_019054845.1 Dipodomys spectabilis | reverse complement strand
ATGGATCCTTTTGATGATCCCAAGATTCTGACATTAGCTTCCTTGTTGACTAGCTGTCTGTGAGTGGCCAGTTGGAACTACTCAAGTCAGATGCAAGGATGGTCACTTCCCTAAGTAGAGGTGGTTGCTGTTCCTAACATTGGAGGCTCACCACCTCATTCCTGTCCCATGTCCTGCTTGAGGTTTCTGCCAGACTGACAAGTCTTTCATCTCTCATTCTGTCTCATGTTTCTTTAGTAGTCATTAAACCAATCTGTCTACTTTTAGAGGGGGGAAAAACCCTCCATCATTAACACCTCAGACATTGTGCACTTATTAGACACAAAGGTGTCTCAGAGATAAATTGGGCACATTAGTGGGGTTTTTCTCTGTGACTCGTTGATTGAGTCTAGATGATCTATAGTGAGAATAAAATTGGGTGATCTTTAAAATTGACTCACAGATTCACTGAACATCTGCTGAGGTTCAGGCAGAATTCATCATTGGATATTCCAGTGTAGTTTATTATCCTCATGTTTTCATCAGAACTTGCTGATGTGTTCCAACTAGAAAATTCCAAAGGGTTCTTTCCCCTGTGAACTAAAAAGCTAGTGTCCTTCAAGAAAGAATTAACCTTTTTACTAAGTGTTTTGACATGTTCATTCTTTATGAAAACCTTCCATGGGCTTCCATTCTCTGCTGTAGTTATTTTGAAACCCTGTTAAATACTTCATTTAGAAAGTGGTATTAGGTTATTTTCAGCAGTAATAAATTATGATGGTGATTATATTTAACATTTGCTGTGCATTTACCCTGTGCTAGCTGACTTACCTAACTTCATTGTCTCACTTGCTCTTTATAAATGTCCTATAAATTTTATAGCTTTAGCCACATCTGAGGGTAAAGAAACAGTGCCTGAGAGAGGCTGGGTGACTTGCTCAAAGACAGGATTTGAACTCAGGTCTCTCTGATTCCAAGTTTGCAAATCTCTTCCTATACTCAGGCTATTGTGCCAATGATGAGTTGTGGAGCCTTTACCTCCACATATAGAAGGAACTCTGCTGTTAGTCTTCATTTTTAGCCATTAGGGCATTCTTAAGCCTGAGACATGCTAGGGTGATAGGGTATTGAACTCTATTTTATGACTAAGCACCATCCCATCATGTATACATTGCTTCTTCCTCCCCACTAGTTCCTGCTTGCCTGGAGATAATAAGCTTCAGAAAACAGTTTAGTTCCTGTTTGCTTGGAATTGATAAGCTTCAGAAAGAGCCTAGTTTTAGGAAATGAACACAATGTAGATGAACACAATACACCTAGATTTGATCATGTTATTTCCTGTTTGCTTGCTTTCAGCTGTAAGATTAGGGATAAAGAGAATTTCCAAACCCTGGGTGTGAGTTCTATTAACCTGACTTGGTTGGAAGTCAGGCCATCACGCTTGGGTACCTGACAACTAAGTATGGTCAACGGCCGGCTAATACTTCGTCTGAGTAGTCACTCCTGGGAATTCCCCATTTCATTCTGGTGGAAATCCCCCATTTCAGTAGGACTTCTGAATGCTGAGTTAAAGAGAAAGGAGAGGAAGCCAAGACCAGGTCTAGACCAGTCCCGCAAGACTGTCAAGAGACTGGAGTGCTAATGGATAGAGTGAGGGAGCCTGGTGTTATGAATAGATCTGGCCCACAAGAAGCCCTTGGGGGATATCTGTCTTCATCTGAGGCTGCTGCTTACTTCCTACATCTTGTAGAAGAAAACATCTTTGAAAATCAGTATAGCAATGAAGATTTTCCAGAGGCAATGGATTAGACCTTGAGGGACCTGACTACGGGAGTGTCCTGCAGCTGCATCCTGTTTCCTACCCCCAGTCTACAGAGTAGATCCTGAGAGACATGGCATCCATTCCAAAGCAAGCACAGCTCTCAGAATTACCTTAAAACGCACAAAAATTCCCAGAAGGTGCTCATTTCCATTGACTCCGTCCACCTCAGCTTCCCACCTGTATCCCAAAGCTTCAGAAGTCGTCATGACAGTAATGTTCCTAACTCTGATGTAATATAAATCATAAGCCTGCAAACAAAGCTGTAAATGTTCACATATTGTAACTAATAGGCACTATAAAGGATCAAAAATTGGGAGGATGCACGATTGACTGTTCTGACAGTCACACTGCTGCACTGGTGTTATGCTTATGCTAGCAAGAGTTCTTTCACAGAATTGCTCGTTTATTTTAGAAATGCTGGGGTTTGAACTCTAGGTCTTGTACTTTTTAGGCAGGTGTTCTACCGCGTCACCTCTACCCCTAACCTTCTGTTGTTTTTTGGAATAAGGTCTTGCATTTATGCTTAGGTTAGCCTGGACCACAATCCACCAATTTACACCTCCTACATGGCTGGAATAATAGATGCATGGCTCCATGCGCAGCTATTTATTGCAATGGTGGTTTCATAATGCTTTTTTGCAGAGTTGGGTTTGAACTACTATATCCCTAATCTCCACTTCCCAAGTAGCTAGGGATAGAGGCTTATCCCACTATGCCCAGCTGTAATTACTACAATTACCACATATTGTGAATACTCTTTCATTTACCAACACATCCTGGAAATTCATTTAATTATTGCTCCCAGTTGGTAGATAAGAAAAACCACCTCCAGGGATACTGGAAGACTTGTCCAAGGTCACACACACAGGTCAAGGCTGGGTATAAATCCCATTGTTCTCATTCTTTAGTTTATCTCCTATGACTTTTCACCATATACTACTATCTCTACCCTATAAGAAGCTCCATTTAATGAAACAAAGGCCAGCTAAAGTGCCCACTGCATTGTTCTTTAAGATGTACCTGAATGTTCCTGAATCAACTTCCCCCAACTTTAGCATCACTATGTTTTCTTGTTTTTGAAGAAATAAGAAAACACTAATATTGCCTAATGACTTGTTTTAGACCTAAATATGCTGTAGGATTTTTTTTTTAGTGTCTCAGAAAATAAGCAAACTCAATTGCAATTGTGATGTTTTCATTCTGAGGTCATCTTCTTCTGGTTTGATAGGTGGTTTCTTTTTAGTCTCCACATAAATCACAGTGTCACAAACCATAAAAGCTGTAACATTTTGAGCCTACTATGGAAATGTACCTCCTGATGGATGGCCAAAGTTATTGGCCAAATCCTGAAGAACTTCCAAAACATTGCTCCTTGTTTTTGCCTGCCTATCAACCACAAGCAATGGAGTTGGTTACTTTTACTTCAACTTGTTGATGTACCATTTATATATGCATAGTTTTTGGTCAGTTTCTCTACTCATGACTCTATCAAGAGTATCTTTTCATTAATTGTGACGATTAATTAATTTCATTAATTGTCATTTTTGCCATGACCACATCATAAAATCTACTGTCTCTTTCCTTCCCACCTTATAAATAAAATGGGCTTTTAATAGAAATATCAGTGGCACAATTCAAAACTTCATATCTTTGGGTAAGGAAAAAAACTAAGTCAGGGACATAAAGGTATTTCCAGTTCTGTTAAGTTGGTTGGGTGAGAGCCGGGGATCATTGATTTACAAGACTCATTCTCAAGAGTTTCCAGTAAATTACAGTAGTCAGTGGCCAATAAAAATGCAATGTTTCAGCATCCCACCCCAGCAGCCTAAATCTCAGTTAGTTATGAAGAACTACTTGCATGATTCTTTTTATATTTTCATGAGCAATTCTAGAACTAGACATGAACCTTAGCCTAGAAAGTAGCCCAAACATATTGATTCTAACATGAATGATCCTGGTTCTTAGGTGTCTTCATAACTCTTGTGATAAATGCTCAGGACAAGTTGTCATTTCTGCCATCTCTTTTATTTACAAGAAAGCTCGAAACCAAATGAAATCTTTATTCCCATCACCATAGGACATGAGTTGTTTGCTTACTTTCATTTACAGAGAAAGGAAATTTCCTTTTAAATTTCACAGGGAAAGGAAAATGGAAACCCAGCAGGGTAAAGTAGTTTTCAGAGTCAGGCCTAGAGCTTAGAGTAGGATGTAGTTGTTTGTCACACAATCATTTGTTGACCAATATTTTAGTTACCCAGCGTTTCCAGAAGCTGCTCAAAATTATGCCAACCCCAGAGTGATGGTAAAGGTAGCAGGCCAATCCCCAAGGAAGAGAGAGGATCATCTCACATTTTCCTCATTGTATTCCTCTAGGCATGTGTGGAAGGAAGGCATAAAGAAGAAGACTGGGCAGGAGGCAAAATGCCACCACCACCCATCTTACTGTGACATTGGGTCCTTTATAACAAAAGATAGATTCATACGAAAAAAAAAAGTTTACTGATAAATCTTAATGAAAAGTAGTTTGAGGGAGTAGATCGGAATTCTGGCATGTATATCAATGAAGATCAGTATGGTGTCAAATTTCTATAACCCCAGTACTTGGTAGTCTGAGGAAAGAGGAAAGAGAAAACTTGTGATCACAAGTTTGAGGCCAATCTGAGCCATAGAGTGAGCTTTAGGATAGCAATGACTACATAGTGAGTCCTAACGCAAACCAACAGATATCCAACAAGGAATACTAAATTTGTCAGGAAAGAAGACAAAAGACAACAAGCAAAAACCAGAGTGAGGAAGGAAACATAAGAGAAGAAACTGACAGAGGAAGGTTTGTTGGCAGATTCCTCAAGTTCTATCTAGTCTAGATTTGTCTCCAGTACTGGAGAATCTACATCCTGTCATTAGACGGGCGAAAGTGAGAATAGAGTGGGGTTTTCCCCAGCTGCTCTTTAGTTGCTAGTAGTTTAAAAATCACTTTAATGCTTTTTATGCTAAACAGGCCTATTGGAGGGGGGGACAAGGGTATAGCGATACTCTGGTTTCTGTCTGGGTTCTGGAAAATTCTATTGCCCAGATTTTCGATCTTCCTCAGAGCAGAGATTTCCAGGGCTGGCAGCAGCCTCCAATGGCAAGCTTTGAGTGCCTCTTGAGGAAAGCTGAGTAACAGTTATGATGGCTGGTTATCCGAGGTCTTATTTCACATCTGTTGGCCCTCAGTATTGCAACTACCCCTTTCATTCTCAAAAGTAAATCTTATCAAAATACATGGACAACAGGACCATCTTAGTAAGTCTCAGAGGCACTAAATCTACATGGATGTTCTCTAAGAGAAATTCACATTCTTAGGCCATTAGAAAAAACTTGAAAGACCATTCACTGTAACCAAGACAAAACACAAAATGTCTCTTTTCATGTATTTAGCAAATTTAACAAATATTTATAAGGCATACTCTTTAGATGACTTATCTTTTTATGAGTTCAGAAAAAAAATTAACTTTATCTTCTCTGGTTATCTGTTCAAAGCCCAAGTTCTATGTTTGTGTTTTTTTAATTTATTATTATTATTATTAGGCTTTGAATCCTCCCTGTCTCTGCTATTTCTGTCTTGTTCTGCCTTCACATGGTGCGATTCCTCCAAGAGGGCTCTATGGTCCCACTCCCCATACTTACACCCCTGCATCATCGCCCCCTCTTTGAGTACTTGCTGGGTTTATCAACTCTCTTCTAAGGAAAAGTAGGGTGCAAGTGATGAGATGGAATCTGAGAACTTAGGTTACAAAAACACCCGCTTCCATCTTGGATATCCTCTCTTTCTGTCATTGCTCATTCTCAGAAAAGCTGGTTACCCTATGTGGAAGCCCAGGCAAAAGGTCATTTGAAGAATTGTTGGTTCTTGGGCTGTTAAGCCAGCAAAAAACAGATTCTCAACTCAACCCACAAGAAACTAAATCCACCAATGTTCCCACAAGTAAGCATGGAAATAGATCTTCCTTCATCTGGACCTTCAGAGAAGACCACTGTCATAGATGGCATCAAGATTGTAACAGTTTGTGAGACCGAAAGGCAGAGATACCCAGGTAAGCACACTCAGAGCTTTAATCTACAGAAATGGTGACATAATAAATTTTTGGAATTTATGGCATTAAATTTTGAAGATAACTTTATGCAGCAGTAGACAACTAGTACTCTTGATTTGTGTCTAATCCTATACCCGACAGAGGCTTCTTGCTGTCTAAGCTCTGGCTTTATTTCAGCTCTTACTCCTTCCCTCCACCCCAGTGCTGTTCTGTCCTTCAGGAAGACTGAAGGAGGCCAAGGAATCTTCCTCCCTTGCTTTTTATAGACAAGATTCTGGGGCCAGTTCCTGAATTCAGTCTAGCCACCAGGCTACTAAACCACACAAGTGTCTGTACATACTGTTCCACTCTCCTAAAAGAGTTCAATCTTAAGCCCATCTCTGTTCTTCCCAGGATTTCTGAGGCAGATGGATACCTAATTATCTTGCAAGATCAGTCCACCAAATTCTACTTTCAATTCCCACCAACTTTTTTCTCTTTTGTAATTTTGTATTATGATATTTTATTTTTTTAATTTTATTTTATTGTAAAGGTGCTGTACAGAGGGGTTACAGTTACATGAATAAGGTAATGAGTACATTTCTTGTCGAGCATTGTTAACCCCTCCATTGTTTTTCTCCTACCATCCCGTCCCTCCCCACCTCCCTCACTCCTTCCCCATCTTCCCCCCCTCCTCCTCCTGCCCAGAAGTTGTAAAGTGCAATTCCAACATAGTGTCTTGTGAGTATCATGGTTGCAATGGATCTTCCTGTGTCCTTGTTTCAGTGTTTTGTTATTCCCCTTCCTCTCCCCAAATTAGGTAAAGGTATATACAAGATGCAGGGTGCCCAAATCAAATACAGTGACAACAGGGGATATACCAGAGGGGGAAGAATATATAATAGAAACAAAAAATCCCAGCTTTTTTCTTAAATGTTGTTTCATGAAAGTGAATAAATCATAAAGAAGGCACGTGTTTCTATAGGACTGTGACAAATACAAAGCCAAGTAGGACCGAATCCATTCTGGAAATAATAAACAAATACATGAATGAACCCAAGGATATCAAAACAAAGAGTGGGCACCTGAGGAAGTACAGGTATTCATACTGCGCGAAACTTCAAGCAGACACACTTCTATAATGAATGCTGCATCTTGTCCCCATATGAAAGCTCTTCTCCAACCATCCATGTTGCTACATCCATTAATGCCTACATCCCAAGTATGCAGAGAGAAAGGTCTTACCACAATGTGATCTCAGCTTTTCCACTAGTGATCAGAAAACAGAGTGCTCCTCAGCAAAAGTGTATAACTTTTAATTCTCTTATGTCAGAATAACACCACATTGACAGAGATGAAGACTTCCTTTGGGGAAACCAAGTCTTCTATTTAATGATTGTCCACGGTTCTAACTACTCAGGTTCCATGTCCCAGGCCAGGCCTGGGACTTCATTTCAGAGTGCACAGGTGCAGTGGTACTCACTGGACACTATGTTGAAAATGAACTACACAACTTGTGGGTGGGGACTGGAGGGAAAAACAGAGAGAGAGTGAGGGAAGGGGTGATGTTGTCCAAAAAGAAATGTACTCATTATCTGACTTATATAACCATAGTCCCTCTGTATATCACCTTTATAATAACATTTTTAATAGTAGTGATATAACAAGCAGAATGCTTCCATCATTTGTGTGGTACAAGGTAACTGATACAGCTCTGTCCTTGGCAAGGTGATTATAGTTTGTGCTCTTTTAACCTCTTTCCACAGTTTAGTACTGCACACATGATGTCCAAATTACTTCAGAAAACACAATGTGAAAGCATAGACTTTCTGCATGAAAGCCATGGGTAAGTAGGCTGTGTCCTGGTGGTCTCAGCTTCACATGAATGGGCTCGGTTATGTCCAGCAAGGAGGATCATGCCTTAGTACCATCTCAGTCACGCCAGTATTTTTAGCTAAAATTGTTCTAGCTGGTGGACCCAGTTTCTCTTAATATGGATAAGAGGGAAATCTTAATATGGATAAGAGGGAAATCAGACAGGCCGTATCTAGTGAAGTTTTCAAAGCTCACTGCTCCCTTCATCCAGAGAGACCAGGCATCAGGTCAGGGTTGATGGAAGTAACTCCATAAGACAATGCATATGAATGAACCCCTGCTGGAGTTCCAAGCAAGACTAGAGCAAGAAGGACCTCCAAAATTTAACTGGGATGAGGTTTAATGAAATTTGGCCTAATTTCACTCATAGCCTTTTAAACTCCTGAATTCTAGAAGATGTGGCATCTTTTGTCTTCTAACCAGACCTCGAAGTTGAAAAAACCCAGAGAAATACAAGCATTTGGTTATTAGTCAGCAAAAGAGTAGAACGTCACCACATACAGTAATGATGTGAGCAGAGGCAATGCGTCTGTTCCCATGGGACCCTCACGTGTGACTCCTGCATCGACACAACACACCCGTCCCTCTCAGGTGGGCTATGGATTGTGCTCATCCAAGGCTCACTCTCAATCTGAGATTAGCATCAAAATTGTCTGGCTGCTTCTCACAGCAGAGTTCTACTTTCCATCTCAGACGTACAGAAAGAGAAAGACTGGTCTCCTCCCACCCCCAGCCCAAAGTTCACATGATTCCTATGTTCATTCAAGTGTGAAAAAAACACTACCACACAGCAAAAATTTGCCCTGAGTCACTTTTAAAAGGACCTCATCTCTAGACTCACTCCAGAGAGCACAGAGCACAGACCATCTAATGGGAGTTTTTACAATTCTATACAGGTATTTTTACTGTGTAGACCAGGCTGAGAACCTCTGCCTTGTAAAATTACACACAAATGAATGACTTGTCTACAAACTCTGAAATGCTGTGTGAAATTGGGTATGTATATCTATGTATGCATCTCTGGGGACAGATCCATTACATTCGCAAATGGGTCTGTTATCCTTGAAGTAGTGAATAGTATGAAAGTGTACAAAAGCAGAGTTCATTTCTTCCTATTTGCTTTGTAACAAGGAGACTTCCATGAAAAAGTGATATTAAATATTGAGTGCCAGAGGAGCTAATGTGATGTGAACTAACCTTTTCCTGATAGATATTGATATGATTTTTGTGTATTATATCAAATCAAGTAGGAAGGGGGAAAGGAAGGATAGCTACACTGGTCTCTATTATTTCCACTGTTAGAATTTACCTACCATTGAGAACGCATTTTTTTCTCATTTGAACCTATGCAACCTGATAAGCTATGCCAAGCTATTCCACTTCTGGAACAATCGGTCCCAATGGGCTAGGACTAAATGACTGAAAGGTTAATTAATTTTTGTCCCTGCTTCCTACTGAAGACCTACCAGAGACAGACAAACAGGCTCCTGTGCCAGTCATATAAATGCCTCATTTCTAGTCATCTGTCCCCAGCTTCTGTATGCCAACAACCACCCATCAGAATATACCTGAAGCTACTCAGTCTTCCTCATTTTCCTGTGTTATTGAGTCTCTGCACAAAAGCTAGTGATCTTGGGCTGGGAAGGTAGCTCAGTGGTAGAGTGCTTGCCTTGCATGCATGAGGCCCTGAGTTCGATTCCTCAGCACCACATAAGCAGGAAAAAAAAAAAAAAAGCTAGTGGTCTTGGCTAACTCTCTTCTGTAACTAGCTCAGAATAAATAATCTTTGCTTTTCTCATTTGTTTTGTCTTCATTTATTATTATTTCAATAGCAATGAATAATGCAAACACCTAAAGAATGCATTGACCAACACACTGAAAGGATGATATTTTTTCAAGTTATCTCAGGATAGTGTTTCCACCCCAAGTACCACCTCCCAGAACTTTCCATAGACTATTTCAGTGTATTTGTCAACTTTGCATTACCACAATGAACTACCTGAGACTATAAACTTAGACGGAGGAAAGGTTTATTCATTTGACAGTTTTAGAGGCTCAAAGTCCATGATGAGAAAGCATCATGGCTTTGGCCTCTGATGACAGTGGCATATGGTGGCACATCATGGTTGGAACACATATTAGGTGAAAATGGTCACATCTTGCATAGAAGCAGAAAGAAAAAAGAATGAGCAAAGCCCAGGAGTGTTCTTATTAAAGCAATTATACCAGAACTTAGGGACTTGTGCAAGAACTACCAAGAGGATGCATTCAAACTACCTTCTGAGAAAACTCCTCTCCTTTGACCTCTATAAAGACCTCTTCCCAAAGCCCCCATGCACAACCACTTCCCACTTTTCTACTAGTCTTATTCTAGTAACAAGCCTGTAACATATGAACCTTTATGACACACTCATGACCGAACCACAGATTCAAGGAGTAGAACTTTTTTATTAGCATATATTAATTATAAAAATTGATTTTATTGTTATTTTCCATGCATCATCTCTTATTGCTCAGGCTCACATCAAAATGTAAAATGATTAGAGAACCAAAGCATAGGTTAAAACTGAGCAACACCAGAATATACAACCATTTTATATATGTGTTTAAAGTTAAGTGTTTAATTGAATGACTGACTGCTTTTCCTCATGTCTTATGAATCCTAAAATCATTAGTTTAAGCCAGAATTGATGGCGGTTCCCAATAAAGGGCTAGACCTTAGATATTTTAAGCTTTGCTGACAGGCTCCTATTACAACTATGCTACTCAGCCATGGTACTTCAAAAAGTCTAAGCAATATGAAAACAAATAAATGTAGTTAGATGCCAATCTTCTTTCCTTACAAAAATAGGCAACAGGTCAAATACACCCACAGACCATAAACGGCCAATCCCAAATCTAATGTCATAGCCATGTATGACTTTTCAAATTAAAATAAACATAAATTAAAATTTAGACTCAATTCCTTAGTTGCATAAACTACATGTGAAGTACTTAGTGACCACACATAGCTAGTGGTTCCCATATGGGTCAGCCCAAATATAGAACATTTCCATCATCCCAGAACCATTCAAGTCATCCCTCAGCATCTTCAACCTATATTAAAATCATTTGGATAACTGAAGGGGAAAGCATTTTATTCCCTATACTACTAAATCCTAGTCATTTCTGACACTTAATATGAATGATTTATACTAGTATCAAATAGAGTGTAAGTTTCATATTCTTCACAAAATTGTCATGTGTGATTTTTTAAGCAACATCTTAATTTTCACCATGTGGAAGCATGTGGAAGTTTAAGGATTTAAGAATGTAAAGTTAAAATTATCCATACAATAAAGAGTATGGAGTTGGCCTATCTTCTTTAAAAAAATGCCTTATGGAACTGAAATGTAAAACACAATAATTATAAATATACCCAAAAATGATTGGAGAGGGAAAAGAAACAACAGACAGGACAAAAGCATATCTAATATACTATGCTTGGAAAATATATCATTTAAAACCACCATCTAGTCTTAGAAGCATTTTAGAAGGACCATAATAGGATCCCACTGGAACCACAGAATTCTCTTTTTTTTTTTTTCTTGGAGCATAACAGTCAGAGATGGATGGAAGAGACAGGATAGAGACACTTCCTTTTTAAAACCATGAACTATAAGAGTCACCAAATAATGATAAAGAGGAGTCCAAAACTAAACAAGACATGAGGATGAAGGGACAAGGCTTTAAGAGAAAATAACAATACAGCACTTTCTCCTTGTTTGTGGTATTTGAGTAAATTTGCCTTTTTCACGGGCATTTCTTTGTGGTTTAAGTAGCCTTGCAGATTCCGATCCATTTGTAATTCCCTTCTGCACAAAAAATGTACATTCCAGGAAAAACAGCAAAAAACACAATGACCTGATCGAAGCAGCTCAGATTCAGCTACTCACCTAGAGGCTGCATGAAGTTTGTCTCCTCAGCCACTCATTGGAAATGGGTATGGAAACAGATGATTACAAGAGCAACAATACACATTTATCCTCCAAAAATGTGACCACAACCAGCAGAAGGGAGGATCAAGAGTCTGAGAGCAAAGCAGTTTACTTATTGATTGTGAAGCCCACACCATGACAAGCAATCAGAGAGAAATGAGTTCAGTTAAACTTGAACACAGAAGGGGTCCAGCAACCCCATTCCAAGCTGCATAATTTTATAATTAAAGATCAAGGGTGGCCAAACTAAATTGCATGACATTAATCAAGTCTTTAAAATGCTAGTGTGCAAATCAATCTCTCTGATTTCAATGAAAGTTCAACAACTTCCAAAAGGCATCATCTTGTCCAAATGACATGCTATATTATAACTGTTTAATGAACTCTAGTTTCAAAAAGCAGATGTGGCTCCATTGGGAGTCCCAGCATTACACACAGAGACAGCTGCCTAAACATGATTGTAGCCCCCTCTGCCTATACAATGGTCACCCTTCCCAGACACCAGCAAGCCCCTTTTATTCTCCTGCTCCTCGTCCCTTTATAAAAATGGTTAAGCTGGACGCCGGTGGCTCACACCTATAATCCTAGCTACTCAGAAGGCTGAGATCTGGGGACCATAGTTCAAAGCCAGCCCAGGCAGGAAAGTCCATGAGACTCTTATCTCCAATTTACCATCAGAAAACCAGAAGTGGCACTGTGGCTCACAGTGCTTGAGTCCTAGTCTTGAGCTGAAGAGCTCAGGGGTAGCGCCCAGGCCCAGGGTTCAGGCCCCAAGACCAACAACAACAACAAAAAAGGTTAAAATAGGAGACTCTGTGCAAGAATTCCATGAAATATATTTATGACATATTTTTTCAAGTACATATATTTCATGTACTTCAAGTATATATTTTAAATATATAGTTATATAAGACACATTTCAAGTATATATATATATATATATATATATATATATGTATACAGACTTATCAAGATGAAAGCAGTGAATTTCCTATAAACACATAAAAACGAGTTGTACTTTTGGGGTTGTTTTTAAGACTGTGCTTTACAGACTTTAATGGAATATGCATTGTCTGAAGATGTTTTTGAAAGAAAGACTCAGGAAATTTAAGGTTCTCAACTTGTAACCAGAACCCAAATACTGGTAATGATGCTGGTCCACGAGCCACACTTTTGAGTAATAAAGTTACATTTTGAGGTTCCACGAGCAAAGAACAAAACTTGAGGCTCAGAACTGAATGAAGTATGATTGTTTAATTGTGGAATTATAACACTATTAGTAACCTCAGACCGGGGACATTATGAAGAATAACTTGTCCATTCTAAAAATGTTTACAGGACTCATCACGTCCAGCGTGATGGATCCAGTGTCTTTTCTGCGTGTCTTCCTTTTGAAAGTCACTACAGTACGCATTCCAAGTCCCACACAGCTGCTACAGTATGTTCCCCGTGACAAGAAGGGGTGGTAGATGGAGAGAAGAAAGAAGATAGTTTGTTTCTCACACATCTGCATAACTGATTTAGGAAAAAATCATAATCTATGACCTCAGAAATTATTCAAAATAGTTGTAGGGTTAATCAGGTTCCAATAAAATAAATCAAGCCACAGACCTTCTCATACTTACACACAATTGTACTTCAAACCAATACAACTATATTCTAAAACAAAACTCAACCAATGAACAAGCAGACAAGGCAAAAAGGATCTCAACCTTAGAGTCTAGTGAAATCTCTCTTCCAAAGATAAAAAGGAAAAAGAAGACCTTAAACAGTATACACGCCATACTAATGCATGGCTAGTTCCTTCATATAGGTAACACATGCACTTCTTGAGACAAATCATAAAATGGATAGAGCTATTCTTGATTATTCAGATAAGAACATTAGTTTGAAGATGATTTGATATTATTTGTGGTAATATAGTTAGGGGCTCAGAGCCTTGGCTGTCCAAACCCTCATTAATTAAGTAGTATTCCAGACTAAATTTACATCAAGCCCACAACTGAAGTCAATGAAAGTTGTCTAAAGTTATTCCTTAAAAAGGCTTCCTCGCCTACCCTTTTTATAAGAATGTACATCCAGAATTTTAAAGAATTAGGAAGTAGCACAAGTATTTTCAAATCCCCTGGCCCATAAAAGTATCCCATACTTGATTGGGCAAGGAGTTTTTAGATTATATGTTTATTATCATTAAGTAGTTGTACAAAGGAGTTACCATTCAACACATCAGTTCACAAGTATATAGATTTTGATCGTGTCCCCCCTGTCATCATTCTTCCCCCATCCCTCCCACCCCAAATCCTCCCTTTAATTTTCTTAGTTTCTGAGGATCTGCTTTGAATATTATGACTGCATTCTTCCCCTGCCTTCCTCTTTTTACTCATCTACCCCTTTTCCCTTGACCTCCTCCCATACCTTTTCAAGTGCCAGTTTCCTGGTATTCGTTTTTTATGATAACTGAAAATTTTAAACTAGCTAAGAGGCTAAGAGGTGGATGAAAAGGAGAAAAAGGCCAGTGATAGTGCATGCCTGAAAATGCAGGAGCTTCCACTGAGAACATTTGGATGGACAGATTCCAACGCGAAGGTATTTAGCATTCACTGAGTTACATATATATTAGATCATGACCTCCGCGAGCATACATGAACATTTCTAGCAAAAGCAAATCCATAGAGGGGAGTTTACTTCCTATCACCCTTGCCTTTGTCAGAAGTACTGCGACACAAAGGACTCAGGCTGGGTTTCCCCACGCATCATGGTGACAGGCCCCGAGCCCCATGAGACCAGAACTCTGGGTCTCAGATGAGGGCAAGGAAATCGAGAGATTTGCTCAAGACCTTAACTTTTCTTTTCTCTTTAAGGTATTAGCTACAGAGATTTGAATTCATTGTATGTCTGGGTTGAGAGCATAATTTAGTAATAATTTCATATAAGGAATGTCTCTGCTTTTGCTCCCCTGTCCCCCGACCCTCATTTCTGTGTCCCTCCTCCCGCAAGCCTCCACTGTAGAGCGATATCTTTGGATAATTCTATGGACATATGCAAACTGTCATTTCCCATGAATGATTCTGTTCTATAGTTTTATATAAATGCTCTCCGAAGGAGATGCTCCATTTACTATTGCAAATGCTCCGAGCTCATTTTAATGGAGCAGAATATACCCGGAGGGAAGCCACCCAAGCATGCTATTCAGGAATAGAGGAGTAGAGGGAAAGGGGAATTAAATGTGCCTTTGTACCCAGTTTGCCTGGTCCTTGATGTCTTCCTGGGTGAAGGGCTCTTCCCAAGATCCACAGGTAATTTTGAATGTAGATAAAGCCAACAGAAAACCAGAGATAGAAAAGTTTATTCAGGTAAAAATTTGTTTACTCAGGGAAAAATTGTGTCCACAATCAATTCATGTAAGTCAGTTATGATAAGTTTTTCTCAACTTGTTTCTTCTTTATTATTGGTTGTACTTCTAATATTATAGCATGAGCAAAACTTTCTATTTTTTACCTCTTTTGTCTAAATAATACTCAATTATTCTGGCCTGAGTCCTAATTAAATAGGAAAGTAATAGATCTTCTAAGACTTGAAGTCTCAGTATAAAGCTTTCTCAGATGAAAGACTGTCATGGATAGAGATCATGAAATAAAAAAATTAAACAATGTGCCGATGTTTCCTTTTGTATTGATTCAGGGCTATCCAAACCAAGGAAGACAAATGCATTTCTGAGGTTTGACTTGTACCAATGCTTTTCACATTTAAGCAGGGATCAGAAGCTTTGGAAGCTGGAGAACCATTGCTTCATGTAATGTCTCCATCCAGATGTTTTGAATGATCAGAAAATAGACCAGGATGGTCAATCCACTCCTTGTGTGTAGACAGTATCTATACAACACGGTTATTTTCCTTGTCCTCACATAGATTGCCTTTATTGTTATTTATATCCTGTGATCTCTTTAAAAAAATATTTGGAGAACAATTTTCACCCAGTGCCCAAGAAAACCCGTTATAGGTATTCAAATACTCCTGTGTCCTCATTTTTTTCCACCTGATCTGTCAGCTTCTAAGAAAAAAAAAGTGTTAAAATCTCTCCTGGCGACTGTAGATTTTCAATTTATTCTTATATTTTTATATGTCAAAGCTATGATGAAAATTTTAAATTGCTTTATGATACTTCTTTCTTCTTGGTAGGTTTTGGTTAATATAATGCATCTTTCTTTTCCCCTCTTAAAGCTTTTACCCTTGAGTTATATTTTGCCATTTGACCCTTAATGCTCCTGTTTCCTTTTTATTAACATTTGCCTAGCATATAATTTTCTTGTCCTTTATTTTCAATCTTTCTGCATCATTTGGCTTTATATTTGCCTCTTATAAACAGCACATACCTGAATTTTCTTTCAATTCAGTTTGAGAGTGTGTCCTATGCATAGATTGTGAATCCTAACATGTTTTTCTTTTCTACTATTCTGTTATGGCTTCAGTTTATGGTTCATTTTTTATTACTTTTTTTTCTTGTCTCTTATTGGTAAATAAATGTTCTTTATTTTTTCTAATTAGCTGAAAATTACTTTTATTCCTTAAGCAACTGCCACTGGAGGAGGACTGTGACTCAACGGCAGAGAGCCTGTGTTGCAAGAATAAGACCCAAAGTTCAACTCTCAGTTTCATTAAAAAAAGTAAAATTAAAAAGAATTGCCTCTATGATCTTATCATGGCTCTTTAAACATATATTCCAAAGTAGAAAACTAATTTATATGCTCATTCAATTAATGTATCTGCCCTCCGTGAGGTTTTGTCCTCAGTATAGGGATTTAGCAGAACAGGGAACCAAAGAGCTCATGGAATTCCCGCTCTGGTAGAAGAAAAGCAGCACAGATGGTAAAGACTAGTGTCTTTACCGTGGGAAGGGGAAACAAAGGAGGAGGCTACAATGCTTGATAAGAAATGTACTCATTATCTTGCCCATGTAATTGTAACCCCTCTGTACAGTATTTTCACAATAAAAAAAAAAAAAAAGAAACAGCAAGGAGCCAGGTGAGAGAGAAGAGAACAGGGGGAGGAAGCTGGAAAACAGAGGATCCATTGACATCCCAGGAACTGCCTAGTTAGAGTGAAGAGTTTGGTGTTTGCATTAAGTAGGTTGAGAACCATTGGAGTTTTTTAATTTTAATTTGATTTTTAAAGATTGTATTGGTTTTTATTTGTTATGCTCTAACCAGGCAACATCTCATTTCTAAAAGACAGTATAACAGTGAGCTGAGCAAAGGGGCTGGCTTCATACAGAGAATAAAAAGAAAGAAGCAATGAGACAAAACGTGCACTGGCCATTTCAAAATTGTTATTCTTATAGGGTTGAACTGTATAAGGGACTTTATGATCACACTGCCTTGGGTGGGCTGATTCCTTTTAACTGACTGTTGTGAAGCTCTCATTTTCTTGGGGCAGTTGCCAGTTGCAGAGGTTGATTATGTGGAGCTTAGTACAAGTGACATCTTCTTGATTACATCTGTTCTGCTGGGGCCTAGTGAAGGAGACTATACCCAGAAACTTCTTGTGGGGGTAGGGTAGAGGAGTGCAGGGTAGAGCGGAGTGGTGTAGTTTAGGTTTCCATCACCTATCGCATAGTCTTTCACCCAAAACATATCCATCCTATTTATATTTTCTTCTCCCAAGCAGGGGCTTATCCCTTTCACAGTATTATGCTACATAGGTATATATAATACATATATGTGTATATAATCTATTTATAGCTCTCGTACAATAATAATAGCTACCTACAATAATACTCAGTCCCAGACATTGTCCCAACGGCTTTACACCCACACACACACACACACACACACACACACACACATATACATGTATATACATATGTGTGTGTATGTATGTATAGTCCATTGGTGTTTGATCAGAGAAGAATAACCACCTGACTTCTGTTTAAGCAGTGTCACCTTGGCTACCAGTGTCCTACCTTGCTACCTTGAAAGGCAGCAAAGGCAAGATGCAGGCTGCGACTGAAAAAAAAAAAAAGTCAAGGGAAATTAAATGGTAGTGGCAGTGTGTAGTGAAAAGTGGTAGCATTTTGAACATGGATTTGAAAAAAGAATCACAACTAAGTTTGTGTCCTGTACACAAAGGAGAAGACGCAAGGATAGCACGCTAGGGTATTTCATCGGAAGCATCAGAGGGCTGGAGTTGCCATTAACAGGAAGAAGAGCTAGCAATCACCAGGCAAAAGTGGGAAGTGCTGTTTGGTTCAGCACATGTTTAAGTCTGATGTATCTGTGACACAGCCAAGTGAGATGAAAAGCTTTCAACTATAGAAGCATTAGGACTAAAAATGCACATGTATAAGTTCTCAGCCACAGGGATAGTACACAAATTGAGGAATGTGAATGGACTCATTTGGACAGCCTCTGTAGACAACAAAGAAATAAGTGCTATAGGGTGAGGTTTGGTGTACAGAACATATAGAAGACAGAAAGATGAACAGGAATCCAAGACAGATCTTATAAGAATGACAGAAATAGCAGGCAGAAGAGCAGGAAAATTGGGCAAAGGCATGCCTTAGAATCTAGGTAAAAATATTTTCAATGAGGGAATATAAAATTCTGGTAATAGGTCAGGTGAGGTGAGTCCAGAGATTGACCAATGGATTTTGTAATATCACCAATCTGAAACTTCCTGAGAAGTTCTGTAAGAAATAAATGCCTGGGTGGACCTGTGTGAGGAAAGAAAGTAGAGGTAATTGTTGACAGTATTCTGAGTATTATTACTTCAAAGAAAAGCAAAGAAAGGCTAAGAAGGTTATTTTTAAGGTGGGAAAAAATGATATTTTCATGTTGATGACAAAGATTTGAGAGGAAATAATTGGCCTTGACAGAGGAGAAAAGCAAGAATTAGTGAAGAAAAGGCAGGCTAGCCAGGCACAATCCTTTGTTCTGTGGGAAGCTCTGTGGGCCCATCACTACCAATGTCTTTGTAGGCGAAGCCAGATTACCTCTCCTGCAGTTTCCCACAGTCTCAATCACTCTTTGCATATCCATGATATAATTTATCCATGGTAGAATTTAGTATTTCCTCAGTTATTTCTAAACATAATGTTTAACATTAAAGATCTTTCTTTAAAAAAAAAGATTATTGGAAATCCCAATAAATAAATCTCAGAGAGGTATTGGAATGGAGCCAGTTGGTGAGCCTGAACAAAAACCAGAGGCTACATTGCAGCTGCAGGGACTTGGATCCAAGTGACTCCGAAGTGGACAGCAAGTAAAGAGGTGAGGATTTCTGTTAAGCCTAAGCTTTGGAAAACCTGTTCATAGCACTGAGCTGGAATGAAACCAGAGTATTGTTTCTTAAAATAAATAACATGAAGAGCTTCCATTTAAAGCCATTGCCACAACTAGATATCATTTCCATGAGAGGAACCCTAGGTAGCCATGCTGTTTTGGCTTGGTATAACCCTTTGTAACTCAAGAGTTCTCAACCATGACACCAAGAAATCCCAACTGCTGACCTGTTAAGAAAGCTGACTCTGTAGTCTAAAGGGCAGTTACCACCCTGATAGATAGCAGTAAGTAAGATCTTTTCCATGTAATATTTTCTTTTTGGCTATCAAGATAATGGTACTGACAGCAGACATCAATCCAGCCACACTTTTAAATCCTTTGGCCAGAAGTGTGATACTCCTGCACTCAGCATTCAATTTCCTTAATGATGAAGAAGACATGTACTCCAAATGACTGTGCTGAGCACAACACACAAGCTGTGACTATTGAGCTAAACAAAATTGACTGGCCCGTAGGAGGGTCAACACGGCCTCCTTGGGGGTTCTCACTAACTCAGCTAACCAGATTGGGGAGCCTACTAGCTCTAATTAAAATTGCAAAGGGGGTATTTTTCTGGTTTGTTGTCCATTCCACACTGGTTACAGAAACCATTTTATTGTGTCCCTGTTGAGACAGTGTATATGTCTGGTAGAAACACAGTTCAAAATCTATTAGAAAAGCAAGGAGACCGAAGAGAGTCACGCATCACACACACACACACACACACACACAGAAAAGAGACAGACATAAGACATAGAGAAAGAGAAACAGACATAGAGACAGAAGATGGGAAAGGAGAGAAGGAAGGGATAGAGACAAGGGGGAGCAAAAGGGAGAAAAGGATAGAGGGAGGGAAGGAAAGAGAGACAGAGACAAGAGACAGAGAAGGAGGCAAGAGAGATAGAAAGAGGGAGAGAAAGCAAGTGAAATAATTTAACAGGAACACTTCTGTACAAAAACAAGACCTTATTTACAAGACTACAAGTCTCTTGCATTCTCTGGTCAATTGTTATTTTTGCACCCTCCTATTAGAATTAGCATATTCATAAATATTTACCAAGTTGTTGCGTGTGACATATAATATCTTCACTCTCTATAAGTTATGAACACAAGTGATACGTAACTAGGAGAACAAAGTTGTAGAGAGACAATGAACAAAAATGGAAATTAGAATGTCTGGCCCCACTTTGGTAGCCTCCTTGGCTCCTTTTTTTTTTTTTTTTTAACCATAAACCCTATTGTGGGGAAAAGTAAAAGATTTTTACAAGCAATGAAAATCAAGATCCATCCAATGAATACAATGGTCTCAACCCAGGGTTTTGATGCTGATAAAGGTTCTAATAAACAACCATTAACTATCATTCCATTTAGGGATGCTTTCAAATGGACAGAATACCACATTTTCCAATTTCTCAAGTGATAAAAATTAATCTCGAGTGAGAACTATTAACCATATAATGAACAAAATCTGAACCCATAAAAGATATATTGCCTGAATGTATCTCACAAGAGATTAAGATATAGGTGGGTCCCCAAACCAGTAGCCTTGTGTTCCAATCTTGGCTACAAATAGGCATTGTCTAGCCTACATAATGTTTTATAATTCTCAGTTGATCACTAAAATTCACAAGCTGGTAAATTTCTTATGGATTTATTGGCTTAATCTAAAACTATAGAAAATCCATCCAAACTGGGTTCACTGCCTCTCCTGGGGTTTCCATATTGCCAATCTCTATTGCTCCCCATTGTCCTACACTCAATCCATTTCACTCTGTTTCAGCACCTGAGCTTATAATCTTTTTTAAAACATAATTTCTGCCCAGATGTGTGTGCTTAAAAGCAGAAGAACTTCAGACATAAATGGTAAAGACCAAGTTTTTCATTTATTTGGTTATTCATTGGCATGCCCTCTGCTAGTAACTGAGATTATTAAGACCTTTCAAGAAACTATTGTGTCTACTAGAGTAGCTAACATTTAAAACTATAGACAAAAGATGGCTCAGTTGGTAGAGCACCATCAAATGAATGAAAGTGTCATGTACTAAGTTCAAGTTCTAGTCTCAGACCCAAAAAAAGTAAGAAATACTGAATGCTGGCAAGGATGGAAAGCAAGAGAGGCTCTTTTTTGTTCAAAGTATATAGTCAACTTGGAAGACAATTTGGTATCCAGCAGTCCCATAAATGCAATAAATAGTTTGGGGAAGAAAGGAGGCAGGAGCATGAAGGTAGATGAAAAGACAAGGAAGAAAGGATGGAAGAAGAGAAGGAATGAAGGAAGAACCTAGAAGGTGGGAAGAAAAGACAGAACGAAGAAGAAGTGGGTCTTATGCATGACAATACAACAACTGTCTTAAGGTGAGCAGATTCCAAGTGTGTAAGTTCAGAAAAAGTTACATGTGAGTTAAGATTTGAAAAACCGGGCTGAACCAAGCAATCTTACTAGGTGCAAACTAAACACACTTTCTGTTTTCCTGGGCACTCAGCTATTCTGAGTCACTTGATTCAGTTTGGTCACCAGAGTATGAATGGCTAACCAGGTGCCACCTGGTTTGCCCAGGAATTTCCTATCTTCACATTAAAAGTCACAATTTCAGGAAACCTCTCTCCAAGACACCAAATGGGTTTGTCTCTGGCAATGAATTCAGAAGTTTTGGGAGAATGGTACCAAGTTGGTACCACCCGGGATTTCTCAAATCAAATGCTGAAAGCAATATTTTGTTTTCAGTGTCGCATGTTAAAGACAAAGATAATCAGCCTTCCTTAACTTCCATCACTGCTTTTTCTCCTTATCACTTGACAACCTGCTTCCCTACTCACAGTAATAAGTCATCCATCTTTGCATGAGTTTAAGTGACACAACTCAAGTGTGTCATTTGAGTGTATTGTGACTGTAAGGTTTCTCAGCCCTATTTTGCTTCTGAGTTCTATTGGGCCTGTAGAAGATTATATTAGCTTAATATTTAATATTGTTTTAATATTTAATGTACTCTTTAACTACAATTGATTAATCCTATTGTCGTAAGCCAGGTTTCCTGATTCAGATAATGGAAAGAGAACAATGATAATACCAACACCAGCAGGAGCCAGACACAGCTGAAAAATGAGGCTAAAGTGGTTGTTAATTTTTGTGACAGTTGGAAGGACTGCCACTAGAAACCTGAATAACCAAAAGAGAACATGACAATGAGCAATCCCTGTGGAAAAGAATTGGGGATTGAGCCTGGCAGGAAAAGGGACATGAGTATTTGGAGAACAAACTCAGAATAAGACAGGAAGGCATTTCCAAGTAAATCATGGGTTTTCTCACCTCTCAGAAGAGACATCAATTTTCAGTCGAAAATTGCAGTCACTAAATCAGCTTGGATATTCTACAGGAAACGACAAATAAATGCATGGTTCCCTTGTGCTCTATGACTGAGGATCGCCACATATCCTGATTTAGAGTTGGACCACAGTATTCCACAGATGAAACAACTGGATAATTGTGATAACAGATGTGTTGACCTCTTGTGGCATAAAGCTTACTTTGTCACATCTTTCCAGTGATTGCATTTTCTACAGTAAACCAAGTGATACGTAAAATCACATAAAGCAGAAAAGGTCCTCATAGGTATTAGATACTTTGCTTGAAACCAGAGTTTCAAATCATCTTCTTGAATTCTATGATTGCAAAGTAAAAGAAATAGAAAATAGAAAATGGCTGATAACTTGTCCAATATAAACTAGACTGTGGTCATTTGTATGTATGTTCAGAAGACAGTGCAAGCATCATTGTTTTCTGCTAATTCAATCAATTCTTACTAAAAAAAAAAAGATGGAAAGAAAGAAGGGAGAAAGGAAAGAAGAAATGAAAACTCTTGTTGCTAAGTATCTTCTATTTCACACACAGCATTGCTAGAGAGAATTGTGGTTTATTTCCCCTTGATGTTGTCCTGCTCATAATAAAATGTTGGGTTTCATATTAAATTGGATTAAAAGGTACAACAAAAACAATACAACTTTGGATTTTGGTGGACATAGGAAGGAAAGTGCTTGCTACAATGGGCCCTAACTGACAGTTGTCATTAGTGCTGGCCACAAAAGAAAATGTTAAAATGTTAGTCTACCATAAAATCGTATGTCCAAAGAGTACAAAATGAAGGGCATTCTGTCTAATTTAGAATAAATCAAGATTGGGACGGGAGGAAAGGATTACAATAAAATATACAAATATGTACTACCCCTCCCCACACACACACAAGAACACTGCTGGATGACAGGAAGAGGCCCTGGGGGAAGGGGAGAGTCTAAAGAGAGAAAAACCCAACTGTGCTTAAGTTGTTCACTGTGCTCAATAGGTTGGAACAACAAAGTCATCAAGAGAAGCAGAGACTTTTTAAAAGCTGCTTTAGAACTGAAGAGGCCACCAGAGGCCATGTAGCAAATTAAGCAATTGGGACTTTCTTATATTTTTTTTTACCTAAACTTGAACTTATTTGGAAGGTAACTTCAGTTTCACAAGTTAAAACCACTTCCATGCTTTTTTTTTAATATATATTTTTATTGTAAAGACACTGTACAGAGGGGTTACAGTTACATGAGCAAGGTAATGAGTCCATTTCCTATTGAGCATTGTTACCTCCTCCTTTGTTTTTCCCCTACCATTCCTTCCCTTCCCGCCTTCCCTGCCAGAAGTTGTAAAGTTCGTTTTCAACATAGTGTCTTGTACATATCATTGTTACAATGGATCAACCTGTATCCCTATTTAAGCATTTTGTTTTTTCTCTTCCCCTCCCCAAATTAGAAAAATGTATATACAAAATGCAGGGCACCGGAATCAAATGCAGTGAAAACAGGGGTTATACCGTGGGGGAAGAACATATAAGAGAAACAAAAAAAAAAAATCACATGGTACATTTTAAATATGCTAAAAACAACAGCAAGCAAGAAAAAAACCACTTGTGTCCCTATCTTGGGGTTCATTTCACTTAGCATCATCTTATATGGTCATATGTACATAGCTTTTGGCCTTTTCTGCTTGTCCTAAACATATAGTAATTAATGCAAATAAAGGAAACCATGGAACCTATGTTTTGGGGGGCCTGACTTACTTCACTTAATGTAATTTTTCCCAAGCATCTTCCCAGAGAGAGAGCAGACTAGCTAACATGGACATCCAATGCGTTTTGGGCTGCTTTTGAAATACCCCACATGCAGTGTCATGAAGTATCTATGGATGAGAAGGGCCTGGGTAACAAATAGTTGCTCTGCCAAAAGAACCCTGAGACATAAAGGGAATGCTAATTCTAAGTCTCCAAACCTTCCATTCCTAGTAAACAAAACGCTACATATTTCAGGTTCAAATGCTTCTGTTGAGAAGACACTGGGCCTGGTGTCATCACACCATCTGGCAGCAGAGGCTAGCACAATGCAGCCTCAACAAGGGCAGAGCTGTAAGTCGGTGACATTCAGGTTTGACTACGTGTCATTTGACCACAGCATCAAAGAAAGCAAGGCAGTCCTAAAGGCAGTGAACAGATTGCAAAAGTGCTATTAGAAAGGAAAGAACAAATGTAAATATTTTCCTATCCCAAGGAACAGAAACTTAAAGAATTATATTGAGGTGAAGAAATGAGAAGGATCATAGAAAGGAGCCTAAATGAAGGTCATATTTGTCTCGAAACTTGCCAGCCATTTCTGTGTATCTTATGAAGAGATATCTTGACAACAACCAAAGTGGGCCATTCTGTGTTGCTGCTCTTTAGTGTCTTTTAAAATATCATCAGGACCAAACATGAAACATCATGGAGGATGTGTACATTTTTACTAAGTGAAAGAAGCCAGTCTGAAAAGAAGCTACATAATCTAAGATTCAAGCACACGACGTTCTGGAAAAGGTGAAAGCAGATAGTAAGGGTGGATAGGAGAATCACGGGATTTGTAGCACAGGATTTGAAAGCACCCTGACGGATAGATACCATCATGTGTAAGCCAGTCCCATAGAAGGGTGAGCTCTGATGTGGACTGTGGAGTGTGGGTAAGGATGTATTCAAGTGTACTCACTGCTGTTGGTTATGGCCTACTCCCGGGGTGGCATGAAGCATAGGAAGCCTGTGAGGGGGGACGGGAGGTCAAAGGGTATAGAGAAAACGTCTATACCTTCCCTTCAATCCTGCTGTAAACTTAATACTGCTCTAAAAGGTCAAGCTTACTCTTAAAAAAAAAATACATTCAACTATCCAAAATATCAACTCTATTTTATAACATTCACATAAATATCCAAGATATATATAATATTTGTACACATTTATATTTTTCATGTACAAAACATTTATGTGTGTTATACATTTATGTAAATGAGCGTGGGGTGTGTATAGGTGTGCACATAGGTATATACATGTTTATGTATATATACAGTGTGTCTGTACATATTAAACAAATGTGTAAAATCTTCATTGTGAAAGATCACCTTAGGTAAGGTTGATTTTAGCAAGGTGCTAGTGGCTTATGCCTGTAATCTGTAATCCTAACTACTCAGGAGGCTGAGATCTGAGAATTGAGGTTGAAAGCTGCTACAGGCAGGAAAATGATAAGACTCTTATATCTACTTAGGTACAAAAAGTGCCAGAATTGGAGCTGTGGCTCAAGTGGTAGAGCACTAGCCTTAAACAAAAAAGCTCAAGGACAGCATACAGGCCCTGAGCTTAAGCCCTCAAGCCACAGAAGGAAAGAGGGAGGGAGGGAAGGAAGGAAGAAAGGAAGGAAGGAAAGAAGGAAGGAAGGAAGGAAAGAAGGAAGGAAGGAAGGAAAGAAGGAAGGAAGGAAGGAAGGAAGGAAGGAAGGAAGGAGGGAGGGAGAAAGAGAGAGAAAGAAAGAAAGAAAGAAAGAAAGAAAGAAAGAAAGAAAGAAAGAAAGAAAGAAAGAAAGAAAGAAAGAAAGAAAGAGAGAGAAAGAGAGAGAAAGAAAGAAAGAAAGAAAGAAAGAAAGAAAGAAAAAAGAAAGAAAGAAAGAAAGAAAGAAAAGGTTGATTTTGTTTGTTTTGATTTTCTCTTGAAGAACAACACTGTAAAATGTTCTGGTGGGATCCATACTTTGAAATGAAATATTTTATTTCAAAGTGGGTCTAGTTTTTAGAATGCTGCCAATCACTATACTTCTTTTCTATGCATCTCTAAATCCATATTTTATATCACATTGCAATTAAATCTCCTTCAACAGATACAGTTTGGCAATATCCAGGGGCAGGAAGGGACACACTGACTCCTAGGCGATAAAAATTCACAGTAAAGCCGCAGATGTAGCAGAGTGAGAATTACCGCACCAGCAGGAACTGCAGATAAAAGGGGATTACATGGGATGAAATGCAGTAATTGACTAGAAGTCACCGAAAAATACCAGATGGATGTCACTGCTCTAATATAACTGTAATGTGCCTGTAGACTTTATTGAGCTTCGCGAGAGGTTCACTTTCAGTATTTTCTTGAGTGTAATTGAAGTTTATTGATATGCTATTATTGCCCAGTTTAGATGTGACCATAAAAAATATAGTTTGATGTACTTGGATCTCCATAGAAATCTTGGGCTTTGCCGCTTAAAATAAAATCTCATAGTAATAATTGCCATAATATTTATTCCTCTTTCCTCCATTAGTTCTTTACATAGAATATGGACAGGAACTGCTCCCAACAGCACTGAAACTCCAGGGGTATTTTCAGAAGTGATCAGTGCATAAAAGATCACACATGTAATTTTGGTTACTACCAAGGGGGACTTACAAAGGATTTTTATGTGGAAGGTAAAAGAAAACAAATTTATATGCTAAAATGAGTTGCCATAGGAGGTGTGCTTGCCTATTTGTTTTCATGACTTTATTTCCCATTTAGTTCTCAACATAAGAATGAGATAAAAAAAATAATAACTATCTTTGCAAGTTAGAATGTTCATTCTGTAAACACAGACATCTCCGAGCTCAGCAAAAGGCCCCCCGGAATAAGCGAAGGCCATTCCTCTCAGCAACAAACATTTTAAATAAATAAAGCTGGAAATAATGGGTGTGAAAACGATTGTTTCTCTGAGCAGCTAAGACATCTCCTTCCTGGGAATTCCAGGTGCAGCTCGAATCTTATAAATGACAAGCTAGTCTACACCTGTAAGAAGTTGCTATCAAATCCAAGTCAAAGGGCCATTCAGCATGATTACATTTTCACAAGCTGGAATCAAATGTCATTACTAAAGAAAACAATAGAATGCTGAACTTTGGTGAGCCACATTGAGTAAAGCAAAGGACTAGAGCGTCTGAGAGTCAGCCAGGGGGACTCAAAACTTCTCAGATAACACAAAGCAAGAGAAGAAGAACCCAGTTAAAGAATCTTGCAGGAATGTCCCTCCTCAGAGGACCTACATCAAAGGCATTGCTTTCCTTGGGCTCTGTGTCAAGATCAAAGTGCTAGTCAGTCAAAAGGGGACTGCTTTCCAATCTGTTTCCAAGCCTGGAGTAGTAGTCTTCAAAGGGCAGCCATCTCTAGACTCCTCATAATAAGGACATCCTGGAATTTTTTTTTAATGTGGGTACCAAGGTTCCACCACAGACTACTATCTTCAACAATTACATTGTATGTATGTGCATTTCTAGCCATGCATGTGTATATGTGTGTATCTCTGGGTGTGTGAGTGTGTGTGTGTGTGTGTGTGTGTATGTGTGTGTGTATATGTGTGTAGGTGTATGTATAGTATTCGGTGTCTTGTGGTTGCTATGATGGTGCTCCACCACTTGAGCCATGCCTACAGCCACTGATTTTCTGGTGCTTATTTTTGAGATAGGGTCTCCCTCACTGTCCAGGTGATCCTCCAACTTTAGGATTCCCAGAGCTACTGGGATCACAGGAGCACAGCACTGTGTCCAGCTCCCCTCTGACAAGATGGAGGATCTCAAACTTTCCTGCCAAGACTGAAACCTGAATCATCACAATCTCAGCCTTCGGACCAGAGGCATCAGTCCTGGGTACCTGGTCATCATCTACATTTTTTAATAAGCACCCAGGGCAAATCTCATTCACAGAAAAGTTTACAAAGCATTGACTTCATTTATAAAGACCTTCATCTTGATGGAAGGAAACCAGGCAAAGGAAAGAGTTAGTAAAGCTAGGAGAAGGAAAAACCTTCTCACACAACAGTGTCCAACTCCAGATCAGACACCTCGTAGGGTATTGATGTATGAATGAAAACCTTCAAAAGACTGAAAGATTCACATCTTTCATGTGAGTGTCAACATATTTCCATAAATTATGTCAGAAATATCTGTACCTACTTCTTATCTACTTAGGTGGAAATGAATCCAAGTTGGCAAGAGGTTTTCTATTGTGAATAAAATAACCATAGGTTGGTCCAACAACCCTGAACAGCGGATAATGTAGGACAACGCAAAGGATGGGCAGAGGGAAACAAGAAAGCCGAACTCAGCTTTGAGTCACTCAGCACAGCTTGGCCATTTGGAGACAGCAGAGAAAGACAGCAACTCCCAGATGGGGCTATGTCTTCTCGCTTTGTTTTCTACACCTCATAGTCTTGATTATAAAATAAAATCATAATACGTACATGGTGTATCTTCATTTTGCACCTCTAATATAATTATGAGAACCACAGCAAGAAACCATATGGCATTCGAGTACCTTTCCCCATCTGCCATGCCTGTCTCTTTTTTCCTTATGCTTGCTGTCACCATAGAATCTGGATTTCAGTTTAGGGATGTGGCTTATAGACAGCACAGAAAAAAAAAAGCCAAAATTGACTTTGTTTTCATTTTCTCCTCAAGAACTGCGGCACATTGGTTCAACAAAAGTTTTGAACTATGACTTTGGTTCTACTCTAAGCTCTGGCAATACCAAACCACGAAACATGATACCCGGAAGGACTCCATCCCTCAGCACTGGTGATTGTGTCTCTCCCCCCACCCCAAACTCAGATAAGGGTGTTCTATCCCCCAAACCCTAGTATCTCTGATATAGCTTTATTTGGAGATATTTGACTTTATTTTATTTTATTTTTGGGGGGGTCCGGTCGTGGGGCCTGAGTGCTGTCCCTCAGCTCTTCAGCCTAAGGCTAGCGCTCTAGCTCTACCACTTGAGCCACAGTGCCACTTCCGGCTTTTTTATTTTCTGCTTATGTGGTGCTGAGGAATTGAACCCAGGGCCTCATGCATTCAAGGCAAGCGCTCTACCACTGAGCCACCTTCCCAGCCCTTGACTTTATTTTATAAAGGGAAGGAAAATAAATATGAACATAGAGATGGACCCCAATCTAACAGGACTGGTGTCCTTGTAGGTTAGGACTCAGACTTTCACAGAAGAATGACCACACAAAAAAAGAAGGAAATGTTCACATCCAAGCCAAGAAGAAAGAGGACTCAGTGTGTGTGTAGGGGGGCAACCCTCTTCATATTCTCACTTTGGATTTTCAGCCTCCAGAATTGTAAGAAAATATATTTCTGTTATTTAAGTTGTCAGCCTGTGGCATTTTGTCTGACAGCCTTGGTAGGCAGAAACCCACAAGCTGGAAAGGGAGCTAGCCCCTTCTTTTGTGAGATTCTGAAGGTCTCATGATCTATATTCATTAGAACCTCAAGAAAGAGGATGCAGAGATGCACTTCCAGAGCTGAGGATTTCCCTACTCCTGTCCCAGGGTTGCCAGGACAAAAGGCCACACACTGGATGACTGAAAGCAGTCATTTCACTCTCTCTCAACACAGGGCCGGAAGTTAGAAATCACAGTGCCAGCAGGGGTCAACTTCCTTCCTATACTCTGGGAAAACCCTGCCTTGCCTTCTCCTAGTTTCTGATGGTGACTTCTAGTCCTTAGTTGTCCTTGTAGCTTGTAGTTGAATTACCTCTGAATCTGCTTCCATCACCATCTGGCATTTTCCCTTCATGTTTCTGTCTTCCCGTGGCCATCTTCTTAATATGAACAGCAGTCATATTGGATCAGGACCTGCCCTTATCCAGGATGACCTCTTGGAACCAATTACATCCATAACTACTCACATTCCAGGGAAGATTAGAGTCTGAAGCACTGGGGGTGAGGATTTTAGCCTAATTCAGGGGACACAGTCCTAGCCACCACAATTTCTTGTAAGCATACTCAGTAAGGGGAAATAGGACAGGGAACTGCCCCTATCAGCTAGGGGCCACCTCAGGCCCCAGTATTCCTGGCTCTCAAATAAAAGGCAGAGGTCCCAAGCAAATAGCAAATGATACAACATCAGCTTGACCTGACCCATGCTGCAGTACCTGCTCTCTGCTTGCTCTTCCAAAATGAGACTATACCCAGGGTAATTTAATGCCCCCTGAACTTGGCGTCATGCTCATGGAAAGTATTTCCAATGTCAGAAGTGGCTGGGATTCCTGGCCCTTTGGCTGCCTTAACATGAAACCTAAATGGAACTATTTCAAAAGATTGCTGTGTATATGGTCTATCTTATCTTATCCGTTGTTTAATGAGTTATCTTGTTTAGCCATCAGGGAGGGGGTCTTTGTCCAGGGACAGAAAGGAAACAGTGTGATCTGCCAAAATTTAGGTTTCTAGAAAAATAGTATGTGGTGCCTGTGTACAGAGAGAGAGAGAGAGAGATAGAGAGAGAGAGAGAGAGAGAGAGAGCTTTTGTACAAATGAAGAAGCCTGACTTGATGCTGAAATGCCCAAAAGAGAAACCCTTATCTTTTCAATAAGCAGCATTAAAAACTGAAATGGTCTTTAATCACACCTTCAGGCACCAAATTAATGCCAATTAATTGTATCAAATCCCCCTCCTATTTAAGATAACTACAGCACTCATTTTGGGTACACGAAGCCAAGGCTAATTATCTCCTGAGATCTGCAGCCATGGCACCAGCCACTGAATGGCAAGGCTATTCGTGGTTAATGAGGATTTAGGGACTAGGGGAATATTGAGTGAACCCACTGGGTTCATGTGCTGTGCCTGATTTACACTCCACCTCATTTCAACAGCACTAGGTCCCCTGAAGCTGGCTGGCCATTGTCTGGACTCACATATAAACCTCAGGTGCCACAGACTGGCTGGCTCTGTCTACCAACAATACCAAGCGCAGAATCTCTGTCCACAGTGCAAGGCTCTGTGAGTCATCATTCTTGAGGATGGTGAAAGAATGAACAATATGTCTATAGTAAAAATATTATTACTATCCTCCTTTACAATTCTCAACATCTAATTTAATTAGATGTTTTGCTTGGTATTTGTAGTGGTGGTGTTTGCTTTTCTGTTTTGGGATAGGATTTTTTTGTTGTTGTTAGCATCTGAACTCGTTGTTTGGCTTGCTTGTTTGTTCAGCTGGTTCTCTGTCATCTGAGCCAGGTCTCTAGCTAGATTTTTCACTGGGTTATTTTGGAAATAGAATCTGATAGATCTCAGCCTCTTGAGTCTCTAGGATTATAGTCCTGAGCCAAGAGCACCAAGCCCTTAAGCAGTTATAAATTCAGTTAGTAATTAATTCCATCACAGAACACCTGCTTTTTCGGGAGCTGAAATTCAGGGGTTTTCCTCTCTTTTTTATTCACTGTATTTATTGGGCACCTCCTAGCTGTAAATTAGAACCAAACGTGAGCTTGTTGTACTGCAGAGGCCATAGTCTCTGGGGTCATGTGTTTTGCACTTCTGGTTTCCAGAAGGAAACCATACCCTAGATATGCCTGACTTCCGCCTCCACCCATGCACCAACCGCTGGTTGGTAGAATGACTTACCTGATTGATCTGGTCCAAATCTCTGCTGTATGGAGCTAAAGGATCACAAGTACTCTGCAGAGGAGATAGGATGAGCTCCCCTCCCCCTCCCCTGGGTAGATAGAAACAGCCCTCTGTGTAGCAGGAACACCTACCAACCCTGACATGCTACCTAAAGTTCTTTCCAAGATCAACTGAGGGTCAGGAAGGCCATACAGCTACTAGGATTCACAAGAACACTCCCAGTCCTCCAACCCAGCCTTTCACATTAGCAAGTGGCATATTTCAATTTTCCCATTGTTGACTCTGTCTCATTTTCCACTAAACTGAAAAGTTAGATAGAGATGAGAATGTGGCATTAATAGAATGCCCTCAAATACCAACACAGTCTCAATAGAAGGGAAGAGGAATGGGGAGAAGTAAGCCAACACCTAAGTATACAGCTACAAATAGCATTATGGTAGGCCTTACCATTTACTAAGGAAGTAAGATGTGAGGCCATATGATAGGAACAGCACAGTCTGGAGGGTTACAGAGATAGAACACATGCAAGACAATGCTGGGGAAGGGAAGTCAGACCCAAGCTTACATGGAAACAAAATCACACAACCAGCCTCCTCGTGGTGTGTGTTTCCTTGGTGAGGTCTCTGTACCCCCACAAAGATGTCACTCAGGTTAATAACAGTGGACAGAAGAACTCCGTTTCTTCATGAATCCTAGCACTATTGTGGGTTCTTTCATTATCTTGTTTCTCAGCTTAGAGAGAAATTTATGTTCTAATGATTGGATGATCATTCATGTCACAATAGCAATAATTAAAACTTTACACTTCTGGGTTTTTTTTTCCTTTCCTCAGCTTTTAATTTTGCAGTTTAAAAAATTTGCATCTTTTGAGAAGTGAAAGAAAATATGGTGTAAAACAAATTGTGATGCTGTAAAAGAGGAAAGAAAGGAGCTGAAATAACAAGACAACTCTCGAAACTCCAATTAATTTGAGATATTGGAGGGAGTCACAGATAAATATACACTCTCGCTTTCAAGACTAGCTCGACAGCCATAATCAGGACTGTATTCGCACCACTCAGTAGGATGGGTAAGATTTCTTAGTGTTCACAGGTCAAATTCTGCTTGGCAGTAAGGAGCAATGGAATGTGAGCACTAACACAGCTCTCAGCAGCTACTGGGATTCTGCCTAGAAGATCACTACCCCTCGGCATTCTTTCAACTGTCATTATCACACCAGTGTTCTCCTAAGTGCTCTGCATGTAGACCATCACATGTATTTATAGCTCCCTTAGCTTTAATATATATATATATTTATAATATATTCATTTTATATATTTATATTTATGTATATATATGAATGCCTAAGGTCTCCCTATCATGGTCCTGTTTTCATGGCCTTCTGTCTGATCAGAAAAATTCCTAGATGAAATCAGTGAGCACACTGAAGAGGAAGGGGAATAAAATTAGGGCACCTGCAGTATGTTAATTGCTTCCATCAGTCAAACAGTCAGGTTTGTCGGCCTATCTCTTGACTTCTTGTTCACTTGCAGAATCTCTCTGTCTCTCTGTCTCTGTCTCTGTCTCTGTCTCTGTCTGTCTCTCTCTGTCTCTTCCTACCTCTATCTCACACATAAGCACACATTCACAAGCATGAATGCCTATGAGGGTGCACACACACACACACACACACACACACACATACATCAGACAGTTTCTTCACTCTAGACCACAGATGGTTGGATCAGGGTTAAGCTATAGACCTAGACTAGGCAGAGTCCTTCCCTTGAGAATGTGGAATTGAAAGCAAAAAAGTGCCTTAGTGAGGCACACTTTGAGGCTGGGTCAGTAGTTAGGAAGCCTTAGGAGTCGTACTCTGTGTGCCCTGTAGGCAGAGCAACAGGGAAAGAGCCAATGCCAAGAAGTGGGCAGAGGCCAAGTGATAGGGGCTCATGCTTGTGATCCTAGCTATTCCGGAGGCTGAGAGCTAAGGACCACAGTTCAAAGCCAGCCGAGGAAGGAAAGTCCATGAGAGTCCTGTTTCCAGTGAACCACTAGAAAGTTAGACTGGAGCTGTGACTCCAGCAGTTATCTTGAGTGAAAAAGGAAAAACAAATGAATAGAATGTTCCTTGGATTTTTGCCAAATTCCTGGTTTGTGTAGTGATGGTTGCTGAGTTCCAGATTCTCTCAACAGTCCTTAAGGTCTGTGGAACATGCTACCTGTGTAACAAATACCCCTTCTAGTGCTTGGTTTTGTTATTTGTAACCATTAGTTGAGGAGCCATTGTAAACAGTACCTTGGCACACAAGCAATAGCAAACTTCCTAACAATCAGTAATGCCTCTTGTATATCTGCTGTCCTCCTCCTTTTCCTTTGAGCATGTGGATAGTACCTGAGTTCTAGTTATTTTATATCAGCAAAGACATTCTCCAGCTCCAACTCTAGTGTCCTGGGTCCCTCCTGAGCAACAGAGCTAGCTGACATTGCCTTGGATACACCTAGTCTCTGCTGTTGCTATGAAAATAATGGATCAAGACTGTGGAACTCGGATTAAAAAACAAGAGACTCAGCACGTCCGGTCCAGGCCATCAAAACATAATGGATGTCGTTTATATCAATCACAAGTGGCTCTGCTTAACAGTGTTTTGAAAAGAAAAAAAAAAAGAAGTTGGGAGGAGCTGGGAGAGCATTCTTGTTGCTGCATTGAAAAGTGTGAAAATGATCATTTGTATAATGCAGCCTCTGTCCTGAACACTGATACCCACTATGTAGACAGAGATCAAAATAAGTAGTGCTGACCAATCACGCAAACACGTCTCCAGGACACCCAGGGTTTCATTTTCTGATTAATTTAAAAGGCTCATGGGTTGCCCACATCGTTCCTTTCTTCTTTCCAAAGCCAGGGTTTGTCATGCCTGTCCCAGGCCAGTGTGATGGAGTTGGAGCTCCACAGTCTTCTTTTAAAGCACACATAAAGCTGGGCGCTCAGAGCCGGCCCAGGGCACCAAGACCCAGCTGCCACACTCCTGGAATGCAGGCCGCAGCCTGCCTGGGCGATGAAAGCCCAGATCAGACATCTCCAAAGCTTTGATTTGCAAGAACAGCTTGACATCCATAGCAACGTGGTTAACGTGGAAAAACACAAGATAAAAACATTCCATTTAATTAAAAGCCCACCGTTCAATGGTAGTATAATTATTACAAGTGCATTTTATGGCTGTCTGCATTCATTTGGGGTACATAAATTAATATGCAAATGTCTAGCCCCTCTCCGGTTCTTAAGAAGTTCCCCCTATCAATCTTTTCTCCAACTTGTCAATTGGGTAAAATGTGGCTTTTTAAATGCAAAATAAAATTCACATTTCTGGCCTTTCTGAAATCTCCCTGGGCTGCCAAGCTTTGTTTTAGATGAAGAGTGTTTAATTAACGGAGCTCACCTCTCTCCCACGAGCCTTCAGGACCAGGAGGACAGGGCCAAGCCAGACCTATGGTCTTCTGGCTGGTCAGGATTAGAGACTCCTTTCCATTTCCCGACCACCCATCACGGTATTTGTGATTCTCCATTCCACCCAGCACGGAACTTTATTATGGGAAAATATTACTCCAGTTTATCAAAAAGCAAATTCCCAGACTAGCCAGATGAACTTGATATTAATCACCACAGAAATGTGTAAGGAATTACTTAATGGATGGTTTGTAGGTATTCGGAAACAACTTGGCATACAGGCAGCATAGTCTAAGAAGAGGTAGGGTAAGAATAAAATATGACAGCCTGACCCCATCTCTTTCTTGGCTAAAGTTGCTAAGCTGGTTTAATATGAAAGTCTACGATATATTAAATAGGAAAATGTTCAGTAAGTTTTGAAAGAAATCGCCCATGACTCCCTAGTAGAAATACAAGGCAGGTAAGCCCACGATTTGCACAGTCTGAGAGTTCATTCAATAGGGACTTGAATCACAGCACTTCGAGGTCAACCTTAAAGCACCATGCTTGTTTCTGCTCCATCAATATCTCTAGTGTTGGGGTGACTAAAGCTGGAAAAAATAGCCTTGAATAATTTACAAATGTCTCAGAGCTAGAAGAGACAATTAATACTTTGCCAGACCCCTCCCCCACAAAAAAATAGAGCAACTGAAATAAAAAAAAATATCTTGAGACTCTGCCTATCCAATGAAAAATTCAACTTTTACCAAAAAAAGATGGACTTTGTTTTAAAAATAATGTTAGGGTTGCCTGTGAGTTTGGTAGTGCCTATCCACTTGACATAGTAGAATTCTCACTAAAATGTTAATTGTAGAATTAAGGGCAATAACTTTTTCTTCTTGAATTCCAGAGCCAAAAAAAACAGTGCCTAGCACTAGTTATTGGTAAATATTAATTGGTAAAATAATACATTTTCTATATTCCTCTTATGGAATGATAAGTGGATTTGCATTGATGGTAGGAAATGTGCAAATCACAGAAAAGCATAAAGAAGAGATAAAAGTGATGTTCAGCTCTGAGATTAATCCATTCTATTATCTTAAGCTATTTCCTTCAAGTCTTTCCTCTGTATACTTTTTATATGGTCAAATAAACAATTTTGTGACAAAAATCTATTAAATGTCATTCAAATCTTCCTAAATTCATTCACAAACACATATAACACTCATGCCGGAGATGTGCCAATGAGCTTCCTTAGCTGTCTACGTACTGTTGGCCATTCAGATTGTTTTCAAATGTTTCATGTATAGGTATTTAAACAATGGTATGACAAATGTCACTTGTATGCAAAGTTTTCCATATATTTTAGAATAAGTAAGAGTATTCTTGTAGTTAGATCTTCCCCCAAACTAAAATGAGATTCCTTATTAAAAAAAAGAAGCTATGCTTACAATTGTCCTTCCTAAGATGCAGTCTCTGAAGGAGAAATGACAGCAGAGTTTTATTTGGTTTCCTGTGGGATGTTTGTCCCTGCCCCACCCACTAGGTCTGCAACAATTTGGGTAAATTGTTTTCTAGGTTTTGAGGGGGGGGGTTGTTGCTGTTTTTGTTTTTGCAGCAAAAGCTTAGTTTCCAGTTCTACAAAACAGCAACACTATGAAGTCATGTTGCTCTGAAGGAAAAAGTATGATGTTGTGTCAAAGTGTCTGATGTAATTCTCTGCATAATGATTGCAATTACTATTTCTACTATCCTTACATATCCATCATCTTCTTGAGTCATTATTTTCATGATTGAATTTGGACTGATTTGACCACTTGGAGATGAATGACAGGGATGTTGCATGAGTTTTGTGGACACAGCCAATTATAAAATTTGCATTTCCCAGTACAAAATCAAAATACAAGTTGCGTTGCTCACACTTAAAATTTTTATCTTTGGCTCACATGTATAATCCTGGAGCTTGGGAAGATCTGGGTTCCAGGCTGTTCTGCAAGTTTCTGCCAACCCCTCTGGAAACTTCCAACTTCTGTTTTAAAAGGAATATACTCCAACTAGCCCGGAGAGACATGCCAAGGCGGTGAGAGACACACTTAAGTTAACTAATTCCCATGTTAAGGGATGAAATATATATCCCCTAACAAAATAAGAATCCGGTGTTCTGAACAGCTTCATAGTGGTAACGGCTAGGCATTATTTAAACTCCCACATTTCACCCACTTTATGATGTCTTACAGTCATAATGCAAAGGTTAACTTTACATAACACAGAGCCGAAAGCTCCCGGAGGGTAGAGGCCATCTTTCATTTGGCTTTGTGCCCTCACACCACAATAATGTCTAGCACAGAGCAGAAATTCCATAAATCATGGTAGAAGACATAACCAAACAAGGGGTAAGGGTATATACAAGGAAATGAGGGAGTACTGCCCCTGGAGCAAAACAAAACTCTACCAGGGAGATATTAGCAGTAAATGGTGTGTTGGAGGAAATTCAAGATTAAATATTAGAAAGTCTTAACGTCTACATACAAAGAATAAAGTGTTTGTTTGCTTGCTTTCTGTCCCATCCCCATCATGAAATTGCACGTGCAAATCAGGTTCTCTTTAGTCCATTATCTAAAAAGAAATCAACCATTAATCACACAGAAATAAGAATATCAATAAAGACAAAAGGTCCATGAAATGCAACAAATGACCTCCCTGAGATCAGCAGCCACAGTATCCTTCACAAAGGGAATTGAAAGTTACAAACAGAAAGGAGCTATCCATCACCAAGATCTGTAATGTGCCAACAGTATAGTTCTGTAAGAAGGGAAAATGAACTGATGATGCCAGTGTGCACAGAGGCAATGCATATGGCCATATAATCAAGACTTGGGCCCTTTGAACTCAACAATTTCACTATGACTTCTTCCTAAGATTCATAGTACTCTTTAGATATGGATTTGTATCTGTGTGGATGGTTGAAAGGATAGATAATAATAAGTGATAATGAGTAATAAGTTATACCAATAGTTTACATTTGTATTCCGTGGTAGATAGTTTCGCAGAGCGGAACGCACACAAAATTAAAATACATCTGTATTACAATTTCATCTCTACCTCTTAGAAGTTGCATGACCTCAAAAGAATTATTTTGCCTCTCTGAAATGAAATCCAAATCTTCAAATAAGGATAGGAATACCTGTATTCTAGTAGCTTGCTGTCTGAAACTGTGCCTGGCTTAGTAGGTGCTTGAAAAATCAAAGCTTTTATTATTATCACTGTTATTTTTTCAATACATTTAAATGTCTCTTCTTCTTAGACTAAAAACTCAGAAGTTAAAATCATGATTCATTTAGTATATTGTTATTGGTAAGAGAATTTTTAATGAGTATACTTACCCACCTGGGTAAGCCACAAAAAAACAAACCGTAATCATTATGGGTAATCAACAATACAAGAACCAACTCAGAATTTCCTCCAATGGTTGTAAGGGAAAGCAAAACTAATTTCATACAATGCATCCAAGAGGGATATTTTATAGGTATTGAGTAATTCTTTTGAAACTTTAAACTGAGTGATTTGTTGTAGTTAGCTAAATAGCTTCATTGTCCTGAGTCTGACTATTTTGGTTTGTTGTTCACATTCTGATTCTGGCTACACAACTGTGTCTGGCTTTTCAATGCACCCACGTTCAAATTTAAAGCTGTGATTAAAGTAAGACTTTTCCATTCTCTTTATGGCAGACAATATCAACATATTTTCCATTTCTACTGAACTTAAGTAACAAGGTTTTATTTCAGTGTGGCTTCTTTCTTTTTTCTTTTTTCTTTTTTTTGTGGGGGGGCAGGGGAAGAGGGTGTGGGGCTTGGACTCAGGGCCCCCGGTGCTATCCCTGAGTAATTTGTGCTCAAGGTTAGTGCTCTATCACTCTGAACCAACCACAGTGACACTTCCAGTTTTCAGGTGGTTAATTGGAGATAAGAATCTCATGGACTTTTCCTGCCTGGTCTGGCTTTGAACTGTGATCCTCAGATCTCAGCCTCCTAAGTAACATGAGATTCTTAGATTTTTGTTTAAGACAATCGGTAGTAATAATTAGGCTTTTGTAAAGAATACGGGAGGGACAGAATAATGTTGGGGGTTTTTTCCAGACCATTTCCTACCTTCAAATTGTCCTCTCTAGGAAATGGGAGCTGCAATTTTGTAAAATCCTGCCAATCCCTTCAGTACTGGGTATTCTGAATCTATTCCCTGAAAAATAAATTATTTCTAATGCTTTTCTTCAAATTCAGAAATAATGTTTAACAACTAGCAAGGCTCTGCATAATAAGGCTTTGTTTGGTTATTTATATGTGTTTTATTTTTAGAGACATTTGTGGCATTTTTACTGTCATTTCAGGATTGTGGGATAAATATCATATGCTAATTGCCACCCCCCCATGAGAAAACACAGAAGTATTTAAAGAAGAAAATAAAGATTACCCCAATCCACAATTCGGTTACCTGAAGTTAGTGTTTTGGTTTGTAGCCTTTCCCAGTTTTCTATATTCATGTATTCACACACAAAAATAGATTTTTATAGATATAGCATCATTCTACACGTTGTATTATAACTTGCTATTTTTTAATCCTAGTAATTTATTGTGGATATCTCTCCACACTAATAGATATAGATCTGTGTCATTATTCACAGCAGTTTTAAAATATTCCATTATGTAGAAGAAAAATCAGCAAACTACTTGAAACACAAAGGCCCACCAGCCAAACCCAGCCTAAATCCAGCCCCCTATTTTTGTATAAATTAGTACATGTTTAAATCATTACATGTCAAATTATAATCTTCTTCTTGACCCCAATTATGTAATACTTTGACTTAGCCCCTTAGGGAAAAGCACTGACTCCTAATGGAGATATACCAGAATTTTCTTAGTTCATTCTGGATAGGTATGTTTCACTTATCCCACATTTCTCTGAGACAAGTCCCAATGCAGTATACTCCTATATACACCTTTTAACACAGATCCAAACTTCCCCTGGGGACAAATCCTATTACTGGAACTGCTGAAACAAAGGAAACTCTGGGTTTAGGTTTTGGCACATAATGCCTAAGTGTTCTTCAAAAGTTGGCCAATAGGAAGTGGCGCTGTAGCTCAAGTGGTAGAGCGCTCGCCTTGAGCTGAAGAGCTGAGGGACAGCGCCCAGGCCCAGAGTTCAAGCCCCACGACCAACAAAAAAAAAAAAAAAAAAGTTGGCCAATAAAGACTCTCAACAGCCCCTGCAGTGTGTGAGAGCCAGTGTGTCCTGTCCTCTCTTCTGAGCCTGAAGAACAGATGCATGTTTTGGTTTTGTTTTTTTTTTTGGCAGTCCTGGGGCTTGAACTTTAGGCTGGGGCACTGTCCCTCAGCTTTTCAGCTCAAGGCTAGCACTCTACCCTTGAGACAAGGCACCACTTCCAGCTTTTTCTGCATATGTGGTGCTGAGGAATCGAATCCAGGGCCTCATGCATGCAAGGCAAGCGCTCTACCACTGAGCCACCTTCCCAGCCCCTGATGTATACTTTTTCAGTCGTAAAAATGACTTTAACATTTCTCTTTAATTTTCATTTTCTCTTTGCTCCTGACGTTGATGACCGTGTAATAAGATCAAGGAACCATTAGTTCTCCTGAGAACATTCTGTTCTTGTCCTTTGCCCACTTGTCATCTGTAAAGTGCAAGTCACACTGTAACACTGCGTCACACTGATGCAAAAAGCATTGTTTCCTCTTCATGGTCTTTGTTTTGTGGATACTTACAGACTGTTACTCATAAAGCATCTTCTCCAAAATATTTTTTCTCTTCCTTCTCTTTTTTTTCAATACTGGAAATTTAGGGCTTTGTTCTTGCTCCAACACTTCAGCCACACACTAGCCCTAATTTTCTTTCCTTGAGACAAGTCCTCATTAGGAATCCCAGGCTAACCTCCAACTTGAGATGATTCTCCTGGATGTTGGCTTGTCCAAGACTTTAATGATTATATGATTCTTCTTGGATCCATTCATGGGTTTGAGACAATACTACAAAAATAACTTCATGATGTTGATTAATCCCAATTGAAGGTAACTTTTTCTAGCAGGTGAGACATCTGATCTCATGCCCAGCATATGGCTACTGTCCATAACCATCTCCATTCAGTTCTTGCTCAAAGAAACACCACATAGAGGGAGAAGCAGGGCAAAACTGTTGCTCTGCCTTTCCTATCAGAAACCACATTCAATAACTTTGCCAGTAAGAAGTATTTACAAGTGATCAGGTCTCATTGTTTAGACAGAGTTCTCCAGTCTGTGTCTTATGATTGGAGTATTAATTTCATTAACATTCATCATTATTATTGAGGTGTATGTAGTAATTCCTGCCATTTTTGTTGATTTCTGTAGTGTTTGATTCTTTACTCCTTCTCCAGCCTATGTGTTATGATTGGAGTATTAATTCTATTAACATTCATCATTATTATTGAAGGGTGTGTAGTAATTCCTGCCATTTTGTTGATTTTTGTAGTGTTTGATTCTTAACTACATTTACTCATCTACTTATCTGGTACAATTTGTCTTTCCTGTATTCTCATGGTTATATTTATCATCCTCCTCTATCGCTTTAAGTATCTTGTTCAGCACTGGTTTAGTAATCATAATGCTTTAGCTTTTGTTTTACATATGGGTCTTTATTGGTCCTAAGATTATGGAAGATTGCTTTACCGTGTATACACATTTAAGCTGGCAGTGTTCTCGTCAAGGCTTAAGTAGTTCAAGTACTTTATTTCATGCCTTGCCTCCTTGCTTTTAAAGTTTATGTCAATAAATCTACTGTTACCCTATGGGATTGCCTTTTTGTGCAACTTGACAGTTCTCTCTTGTAGCTTTCAATAATTTTTTCTTCTGTAGACCCAATGTATCAACCGTAATAGGCCTTATAGACATTCTATTTTGGTCTTGTCTGTTTGGCATTCTGAAAGTCTGTTGTACCTAAGCAATCATCTCTTTCTCAAGATTTCTGCTACAACCCAGGCACTGGTGGCTCACTCTTATAATCCTAGGTACACAGGAGGCTAAGATCTGAAGATCGCAGTTCAAACCTAACCTGGGCAGAAAAATCCATGAGATTCTTATTTCCAATAAACTACTCAGAAAAAGCCAGAAATGATGCTGTGGCTCAAGTAGTAGAGTGTTAGCCTTGAGCACAAAGACAGTACCCAAACTCCGAGTTCAAGCCCTAGGGATGGGCAAAAAATAAATTATGCTATAATTTTATGTAATATGTCTTTAGTGAATATTGTTTGAACCTCTTCTTTTATTTTTTTGCCGTGGGGCTTGAACTCTGGGCTTGGGCGCTGTCCCTCAGCTCTTCAGCTCAAGGCGAGCGCTCTACCGCTTGAGCCACAGTACCACTTCTGGTTTTCTAGAGGTTTATTGGAGATAAGAGTCTCACGAACTTTCCTGCCCGGGCTGGCTTTGAACAGCGATCCTCAGATCTCAGCCTCCTGAGTAGCTAGGATTACAGGCGTGAGCCACCGGCGCCCTGCTGAACCTCTTCTTTTTATGCTCATGATTCATATGCTTATTCTCTCAATATTCATATTGTAACACATCTACCTTGTCCTCAAACACTGATTTTGCCTTCAATTTGAGCCAATCTGGAGAGACTTTCAACTGAGTTTTTTTAATACATTTAATGAGCTTTTCATTTTCAGAATTTCATTTTTTTCAGAATTTCTATATTCCAGTTTCATATCCTAAGTTTTCTTCTTTATTTCATTCAGCTCTTTGAGTTTTATAGAATGCGTTTGTTCATATTCTCTTGAATTTAATTGATCATTTAACTGATCATTATTATAATTTTTAAATTCTTTTTATTTGTCTGAAATTTCATTCACTTTATTTCTTAAGAAATATTTCTGGTACTGAGGAGTTACTGGATTTTAGAAGAGGCATGTTACAATTGTTTAAATAGGGATACAGGTGGACCCATTGCAACAATGAGATATATAAGACATTATGTCAAAAAACAAACTTTACAACTTTGGGGGGGAAGGAGGAGCGGATGGGAAGGGATGGGAAGGAGAAACAAAGGAGGAGGCAACAATGCTTGATAAGAAATGTACTCATTACCTTGCCCATGTAATTGTAACCTCTCTGTACAGTACTTCCACAATAAAAAAAGAAAAAATATATATATAATATAATATTATAAAGAAGAGGCATGTTACCTTGCTATTTCATATACAGATTTATTTATTCATTCATTTATTTATATATAGATTTTTGGTGCTGGACTTGGAGTTTGAACTCAAGGCCTGTATGCTATCTTTTCCTCAATGCTATCACTCTACCACTTGAGGCACAGCTCCACTTGGAGATAGTCTGTTACAGAGTTTCCTACTTGGGCTGGCTTCAAACCACAATCCTCAAATCTCAGCCTTCTGAGTTGCGAGGACTATAGGCATGAGCCATTGACACCTAGCTATTTATATATCTTGTGTTTCTGCACTGGGATTTGCACATCAAGGCCAATCAACCATTGGAAATTTTAGTCACCTATAGTCTTTGAGTTGAAATAGTCTCAATATTCAAGCAGGTCAGTGTAGTGGGCATGGCTCTGTAAGAAGGCCTTTGCCCACATGCTCAGGACATTAGGCTCCATCCCTAGCACCATGCAAACAGAGATAAACAGTTGAAGACTCTTGGAGAAGAATTTGCCTGCTGCTTCTAAGCTGCTTTCCCAATAGAAGTTTCCCTTCTGTGATGCTGGGAGCTACTGCCAGGAGGTTCACAGCCTGTGAGTGGCAAAGCTCCTGTTTGCTCTACATCTCCCCATCCTCCAGCTTGTGTCACACAGTGTGATAAGCATCTTCATCTCAGTAACCACAAAATGTATCAAGAGAGTGAGAGGGAACAAATCGTTCAGTTCTTCGCTGTCAGAAGACAACGAAGGACCCATTTGCTCTGCCCATAGATGCTTTCAGACTCAATCTAGTAATTTACTTCCTTTTGAAGAGGCTTATAGAAGTCATGTGATTCAGTCTAGTTCTCAGTTCCACATAGCAGCAAATCCATGCCAGGGTACAGCTCCTGCAGGCGAGACTCAGTGCATTCTCACCCCATCTAGCAATTCATTTCCCTATATGGGAAAGGAAGCTGTGGAAATCACATAATTCAAAAGGTCTGAGCTCAGAGGCCCTTGCAGTACCAAGTAGAAACACTTTAAATAACATCCTTCTTCTACTGCAAACATGAATGGCAATGCTCCTTATATCTCAACTTCCACAATTCAGCCCCAAGAAAACTCAAAGAAGCCTAGTTAGCATCAACTACTCCCCATACTTGGGAGGAAGTGAGTCTCTTTTTAGACATTTTCTCAATCTTTAAAACCATGGAGATCTCATTCTCTGTAGATACTCAAGGATCGGTAAATGTTCCAATGCTCAGAATTCATTTGAAAACACATTCCACATCAGACTACAGAACGTGACTCTCTAGCTTACTTAGATGACCATGGTACATGTCTGATAGAGAATTCAGTGACAATAACAACTACCAAGTCTTACTGGGAACTGCCAGCTATTACCTGAATGTAAGTGTTATGCATTTGTGGGAATGTTTGCAAATTAAACATCTAATTTTGGCTAAAATAGAAATAGCAACAATATTGTAAGTTTCCAATTAAAAACACCTACAATATAAAATGTTTACTCCTGAACAATCAAGAATTTATGAGCGTCAGAATAAGCATTGCACCTTCCAGTCCACACTGAGGATTTCATTTACCTACCTGGAAAGAAAGATCTGAAAATCAATGACTAAGGAATTAGCAGTCATTTCCTGCCTGCTATGCTTGAAAGATCAACTAGCATTTAAACAATAAACACTAGGAGATTTCAGATACTGGTACTTTATTTTCAAATGAGGTTCCATTAAAGATTGAGCTCCTTTCAGAGGATTAATACTGCACCCAGTTATTAGCCTTTGTTTGCTTAGTTGATTGGTTTTTATCGAGTGTATAAGCTGTTCGTTAGTTAATTTATTCAGCACTCATTCGGAGAGGACCAAGATAATGAAGAAAAGCCTCTTTCCATCGGTTACAACCTCCCCCACCTTGACCTTGTATAGTTCACTCCTCTGGCTTCTGCTGTTTCTCCCTAAAACTTCCCTAACAGAACTCTGATCTGTCCATGAGAGGAAGACAGCATGCTGCTTGGAGGGTAACATGTATCTAGATACACCATGAGGGTAAATGGGCTCAGCTTGTGAATTGCATGGAGCAATGACATGGGGAGGACCCAGAAATGTTAGCTATAATTTTTTGTCACATTTGGAGGCAAGTATTACATATGATCTTGGGAAATAAGAATGTTCAAATCTATGATTATTGACTCCAAGGTGTTATGTTTACAGCAGGGAGATGTTCAAGTAAATTATGCGTGTCAACCCTGTGATAAATGTGATGGCGGAGGTGGGCACAGGGCCTACCGAAGGACATGGAGAAGCTGCATCTAAACCAGACAGACACAAAAGCAGAAGAGTTAGCTATACAAGTTCTCTCTAAATGTAACAGTTTCTATTGCATACTGTACTATTGTACATCACCTAATGTCCCACACTCTGGGCTATTTATGTGCATTAACTTATTGCATCCTGTTAAACTTTTCTTTTGTCAGTCATGGTTCTTGAACTCAGTGTCTGGGCACTGTCCCTGAGCTCTTTTTCCTCAAGTTTTGAGTTCTACCACTTGGAGCTGTAGCGCCATTTTCAGTTTTCTGGGGATTAAGATAAGAGTCTCACAAACTTTCCCACCTGGGCAGGCTTTGAACTGCAATTCTCAGATCTCAGCCTCCTGCATAGCTAGGATTATAGGCGTGAGCCACCAGCACCCAGCAGATCTTTTCTTAATATCTCTACTTTACAGGTAAATATCCTCAGTCTTCAAGAGATTACTAACCTACTTTAAGACACACATTGTACCACAGCAGGCTCTGATGGAACTCAGATTTATCTGGCTCTAGCATCATATTAATGCCCTCCTAGTGTCACACTGCCTTCCTGGGTCAGTGGTTCTAATGGACCAGAATCTCAATAAGCAGCTATGAATACAAATATGGGAAGGGAACCCCCTAGCAAAGACACTACCCTGAGGAACCCAAGAGGCAGAACTTCCTTCTGACTCTGAAGTTAATTTATTCAATAGTATGAGAAGGTTCAAAAATTTAAATCCCGGGGCTGGGAAGGTGGCTCAGTGGTAGAGCGCTTGCCTTGAGATGAAGAGCTGAGGGACAGCACCCAGGCCAAGAGTTCAGGCCCCAAGACCGGACCCCCCCAAAAAAATTAAATCCCTCAATTTCTGATCATTGTGAATCTGGTGTGGTGCAGGGAATGCTGGGTATTATCCCACCCCAGATTCCTTCACTCCTGGTCCCCTCCTTTCCCACCATACCTCAAACTACCCTTAGCACCTTGTGAGGGTCTCATTCTCACAATGGCTTTTCAATACTAGGATTCACCAAAGCCATATTTATCTGCATTGTGAATGAAGCTTGAATCAGTGTATTAACCAAAGCTCTAAAAAGCTGTCTTCCCCTTAAAAACTACAGAACGGATCAAAAGTGGGTCTTTTAGATAAGATTTTATATGTACTGAGTCACAAGATAAAATATAGGATGCTCAGTTAAATTTGAATCTTAAATATTTGCATGTTGCAAATATTTAATGGAACTTAATTATTCTAAAACCTGCCTGCTGTTTGTCTTCAATTGATATTTAACTGGGTGTGCTATGTTTTCTATAAGTGAGCTATGGCAGCCTTAGCCAGCTTTTACATTATCTACCTTTACATTTTACAAAACTTTATATCTTAGCCAGACTCTAGTGGCTCATGCCTGTAACCCTAGCCACTCAGGACGCAGAGACCTGAGGAACATAGTTCAAAACCAGCCCAGGCAGAAAAGTCCCTGTGAGACTCACCGGAAGTAGTGATGTGGCTCAAAGTGATAGAGCACTTGCCTTGAGCAAAAAGAGCTTAAGGACAGCGCCCAGCTCCTGAGTCCAAGACCCACAACCAACAAAATAAAAAAAGTAAACCTTCCTACATTATACTATGAAGATAGCTCCATATGCCTCTTCAACATGTTCAGACAAGTTTCCAGGTTCAACCTTCCTAATACAGAAGAGAGCCATATCAGACATCCCAGCATACAATAATTATAACTATTAACTGTTCTTCTTCAACGCAATATAAGAGAGTCACTTTTCAATATATTACATGTATGTATGTATACATATTACAATCCTTTAAAAAGCCCTCTGAGGAATAAATTAAGTCTCAGCAAGTAACTTACCTATAGTCACCCAGCTACTACAATGGAGATGAGGAGGGCTGGAGCAGTAGCTTAGTGGTAGAGCACTTGCCTAGCAGGCATGAGGCCCTGGGTTCTTTCCCCAGCCACACATTAAAAAAACTCATACAGAACTCAAATCTAGCTCTATCTGCCTCCAGATACTGAAGTCAACCTCACTCCCACCCCACCCATGGCCATTCCTGTGGGGTTGTGGGCCTCTCAGAGAGAGCCTGGACCTCTGTTCCTCCACCGAGTTCCCATGGTTTCATCATCCACACAGTTGTGTTGTCTGCACCAGGACTTTCTCTCACAAGTGCTAATAAGGTCGTGTTTGCCTACTGTCAAACTTGAAACGAGTGTACATGTGAAACCCAGACAGAAAAAGATGAAAAGCACAGCCAATCTATAGGACGGGAACAGCACCTTCCACTGTTGCTTGGCACCAGAGTGTAGCGATTTCTCTATTTGCAGGAATTGCCTAAATCGTTCACAAAATCTGAGGCATATCATATTTGCAAGCCACTTTTGACTATGTTGACAGAATCAACTTTTCTTTCATTCCATTCAATATTAAGTCTGCTTTGAAGGCCACATTGGTTTGTCGGAACTAAAAGAGAGTATGCAAAATGTGAGATAAGGTAAAAAAAAATTAAATTTGCCAGAATACATTTCAGCACTTTCATTTTGTCTGATGCTATAAGTCAGTGAGTCAGAGGACACCCTTTCTGAGCACTGTCTAACTCAACCCTTTCTCCTCTCTATCGGTGAGGAGTTAAAGCCCCAGGCTAAGGAAAGCCCACGTGGTCCTTACTCAAGGGTCAAGAATAGGGTTGTACACTTGGTCTTTAGAGAACTGCCCTTGGAGGATACAACTGAAAATAACAGTATCATTTCTCAGGACTATAGACCCAAGTCTACTCTCAAGTTCTAATGCGGGACGCTCTATAATTTCTTCCCTGACATTGAATTATCACTAGAATCATTGGTCCTTTCACTCCTTCAACTGGGCTAGTTGGGTTAAGTGCTGGGATCACAAAGATATGCTATCCTTTTTCTATGCCATCCAAGGACTTGTCATCTGGAAGGGAATCAGAAGAAAAATACAGTTTGATGGGTATAGAAAACTATAATGCAGCATATACTTTCCATGGACTGGTATTCAGTCCTAAAAAGGATTGAAACTCTGGAACATACTACAACATGGATGAATCTTGAAAACATGATGCCAAGTGGGCAAGAACTGGCACCAAGGAATATACATTGTGTGAATCTGCTATATGATATATCTAGAAATAGGCTAATTCATAAGGACAGACAATAGAAAAGAGGCTACCAGAGCTAGAGGAGAGGATGGTGTAGAGTTATTATTTAATGGGTATATGAAAATGAAAACAGTTCTGAAAAGGAATAATAGTGAGGCTGACACAGTACACAACATTACATATGTACTTAATGCCACTAAACCAAAATTCAAGAGAGTTAAAATGCTAAATTCTATGTTATATATTACCATAATTTAAGAAAATAAAATTGTTCACAAATTTTTTCTTATAGAGATCATCAGGCTTGTAAATAAAAGTATAAGTTATCATTCCTTTGCTTCCCCCAAATAATAATAAAATGCAATATAAGAAAATGGTACATGTTCTAGAATTATGAATCAGTCATCTGAAGAAAGAAAATCAAGATGGCCTTTTAATTCACTAGGAGTCTGGTGCAAATCTACTTTAAAGCATTCAAAGTATAGAAATTACACCTTCTATTTGGAAAATTGAATAGAATTTGATTTCTGCATGCTTCAGCTAGATAGAAAAGAAAACTAGTCTTGGTCCTTTCCTGAGAGCCTAGAGGAGAAAAATTTTCTTTAGATATGGAAGAGATCTCAGGAAGTTCTTCATATTTCCCCAAAGAAATCTGTGAAGGTTATAATCTACCAGTGTTCAATTGGAGATACAATCCCTTCATACCCAAGTTGGCAATAAGCACTGTAATTGAGATGCTAGGATTCTGTCCCCAGAGCCTACATAGTGATGCCCATCCAAACTCTTCTGATCGTAACCAGGGCTTTAGGATGCATATATAATAGTGTGTGATTGATACCCTTTGTGTGCATATATACAGATATGTAGATATACATATATATAGTTAAGTACATACATACATACATATCTGGATATATGTATACAGATGTTTGTATACACATGTATGTGTGTGTATACACATGTGTGGATACATACATGCATATATAGTATGCATAGCATCAATACATAAATGCAAGTATATATGTATGTGTGTATATGTCCACATATATGTATGTATAAATGATTCTATCTTGGACTTGATTAGATCATGTACAATATGAAAGTGCAGCACTCCTTGTGCAAACCAGATATATAATATAAGACAATTTTGGTATTTAATCCCAATTACTTTCAGATTTTCAAGTTGCATGGAACTCAGCTAAGCAACTACTTTAACAAGAAGATTCTGCTTGTATCATATGTCTTCATACATACTGTCCAGGATACAAGCTTGTGGTGGAAGTCACCCACACAAAGGCTATTCTCAGTAGATGTGGAAAAGTATTTGCAAATGACAAGTCAAATTAGTATTCATTCCTTTTCAAAAATTGGCACATTACTAAGAAGATGAAGTTGCTTAAATCATACAAACAAATAAAAATTCTACTCAACATTGAATTTCTTTCAAAGCAAAGTCATGGTGACTAGGATGTCTAGAAGGTAGAAAAGATTTATTTTGGCTTAAGTGATTGAAAAAAAAAAACAGGATTGTTGGAAATACAAATCAGGACCTCATTTGCTGTTGTCTTATCAGATTCTACAACATTCTATGTACATCTTCTCCTTTCCTTTTAACTATTTTAATTTGCCTAACACAATCTTCTTACTTGCAATGTGTGCTAAAATATTGTTCAACTAAGATCTACTTTATTAAATGTCAAGGAGAAGTGTATAAAAATGACTTATAAAATGCTTTCAAAGTATTATAGATTTTCCAAGTCATTACTTCGAAATACCTTACTGAAATGCCAGTTGGCAAAGAAGCAAGAGACAGTTTGCTAATCAATGCATCTATATCTTAATTAGAGTTTTACTGAGAGTGTCTTTTCCCCGCTTAAGATCCATATGTTCAGGTCCCTGAACTGACATTTATCTCAGGATCATTTGGTCATTTCTCAGGAGTGACCATCACTCCCTGGTTTCAGTTCTGAAAGTGAACTTGCTGTGTACTCTAGAAACATTTCCACCACCGTTTTCCTGCAACAGCACTGCTATCCATGCTTATAGTGTCAGCATCAGTCAGGATTATTTCTCACAGGCAAATATTTGTTGCAGAATGATTTCTGAAGGGTGTTACTGAAAGCAAACCAAGAAACTCACAACATTTCTGGAAGGCTGGAGAACTATTGACATGGCTGACTAACTGTTGACATTGTTTTTGTTTATCTAAGCATCAGTTCTGATGCCTAGAACCTGTAACTGTCACTTTAAAGGGTAATAGTGTCTTTTCATATATGGTTAAATTAAGAATCTTGGCTGGGATCATGGCCGAGATTATTCTGCCTTATCCAAGATCCAACCACAGATGTCTTTAGTAAAGTGGAACAGAGGAAGAGTTAACACAGAGAGGAAAAGGCAGAGATGGCGAGGGATGGGGATGTAAGACTGGGAATGCCAGCAGCCTCCACAAACTGGAAGAGGCCAAAGAGCCTAGAGCCTCTGCAAGGAGTATTGGCCCGACGAAAAGCTGATTTCAGATTTTGGATCTCTATAATTATGGGAGAATAAGTGTCTGTTGTGTTAGGCTAGTAACTTATGGTAATTTAGTAGAACAACCTCAAGGACCTAATGTTATTTGTTATCCTTCTGCAAATGAATTCACTGAGGCATGAAAGGTGATGTAAGTCCCCAGTGAGGCACAGTCAATAAGTGGTAATGCTGAGATTTGAACCCTGGAAGCTTGGATTCACAACAAACCCAGAATAAGAATCTATTCTGTTGAAGACAAGTCTCTGGTTCCCTCCATGATGGAAGAGGTTCTGTGTAGTGAATTGGTCATGAATGTGCTAAATATCACCATCAGAGGCTCAGGCCAATCCTGCTGTTAGCAAAGTGCATACTTTGAGGCAGTCAAGTCAGGACCCAGCTCTGTCAGCAGGGCTATTTAGCATGAGTCTCTTGACAAGCACTGATGTTGCTGGGAAAGAGGAATCTGCTGTAGGAAGTAGATCCTTCTGTAGATCAGGCCATGATCTTGGTAAGGGGTTGTTGCAGGCCTCGGTGTCTGAGCAGAGTTGAGTGAAATACACATAAGTATGGAAAGAATCACAGGTTTATTGATATGAAATAAAGACAGAGGACAGTGAGAATCAGTTCCCCAGCATGGGAGAGGCCCAAGCAAGAGAGCACCAGGGCCTCAAGGAATGGTGTCTGGGACAATTTAAGGCAGATTCAAACCAAGAGGATATTTTCTTACAGAAAAGAGCCTTCCTGATGAACACTTTTGAGTGGCAGGTGGTGGTTATATTAGTTTTCTAATTTTGTACGTCTCTTCCCACAAGGCCTATCACATTCATGACACACAGTGAACTAATATAAAGCCATAATTAGAGATTTCTTCCTAAACTTCACTTCAGGACAGCTAAGTGCATGTGCCATTTAGGGGATCTTATTTGGCCTAGCAAATATCTTTGTTATCTGGATGTGGCCCTCATTTACTTTGCCCACAACACTTTTTGATGATCACAGGTGGAGAGTTAGGAGGTATCTCTGAGTGGTCCTCGAGCAGCAATTGATCTGTGGGTCTGCAGACCCTGTTCTATCTTCCTGCCACGCTTCTACCTACCTAAGGCTTAGAGTTCTGCTCTGTGTTGGCTCTCCAGGGTTTGTAGTTACTACAAAGTACCACCAGCTAGGTGACTCAAACCATAGAAATGTCTTGCTTCATAGTTGTGGAGGATAGAAGTCAGAGGTTCCATTGCTGAGAAAGTAGGTTCCTTCTGAGACTGTGAGGGAGAATCTGCTCCACGCCTTGCCCCTGATTTCTAGTGGTTGCTGTCTTTCTCTGTGTTCCTCTGTATAAAAGCATCACCCAGAGCTCTGCCTTCATCTTTGCCTAGAGTTCTCCAAATCCTCAGTTACATGAGATTAAATCCTGCCCCTGATGACCTCCTCTTAACCTATTACAGCTGCAACTACTCTATTTGAAGAAAAGGTGACATTCCTGGGGACTTTCCTGAGTTAGGCTTTCCACATGGGAAATTCAACCAATCAGAACCTTCTTCCTGGTAAGTTCTACCGCTGGATTCTGACATCATAGTGTAACTGGGTGGGCACCAGCACTTCACTTCTTTTTTTTAACTGTATTGCCCAGAAGCATCTGCAACTATTGTTGGCCCATAGTAGGCTCTCAACATATGTTCATTGTTTGGGTTGGTGCTTATTTTAGGAACTTCTCAGAATCAAATTTCTTGTGTGATGCTTTGAGCCCTCTGGTTTCAAAAGCAAAGGCACACTTCTATTGAAACAATGAAAGGAAAGAGATTTCCTCCATTATGGGTCAAAGTGTTAAGAATCTAAACGGATCAAGCTCTACTATAATAAAATTACCCTTGGAAGCAAACCATTCTACCTCATTCCATCCTAGAACTAGATTTCAGCATTTCATCTCTTAAATCCTGGATTTAATATTTGCTTTCCTCAATCATAATGTTAGGGAGGTTCTGCCAAAAACTCCTATTTTTTATCCTGTACAGGAAGTGTCTGGAGTTAATGTGAAGCCTCTTCCAGTTAAAGACTACGAAGTGCTAAGCAGGTAGAGCATCAGCCACTATTCGTATAGTATGTATTGCAAATTTACCTGCTCAAGAGAATTTCTTTGTGACTCCAAAAACTATACTTGCAACCTTCTCCTTTAGTATTTTTAGATGTGCACGGAGCCATGATGATTTGACCCACAAATACATTTCCAGCTGTGGCAATCAAATAAATGCCCTGATTGCTGTCTTCTTATTTCAGGTCTCATCCTATAAGTAGATCATTTTCACAATCTATTCAGTGCCACATCTTCCACATTTGGCTTTCCTTGGTGATTTCACTGTTTAAGATGAATGCTGGACCTAATGCTGAAGTGTTAATCCTGAGCACAAGAAGGCTGATAGATGCTTTATTGAAAAAAAAATACCTATGTTAAATAAACTTCCTTCAGGCATAAGCTATGGTCATGAGTTCAATGTGAGTGAGTCAAAAAAGTCTGTTACATTGTCTTTCCTCAGAAACACATGCAGAACAGGCTGTACATGGCTTGACCAGAGGCTAGCCCATATTTCCCTTAGAAGCAGTGGTCAGATGCACTGACCATGGTGATTTTTCAGAACAAAACTACCTCAAGTAAAGGTACAGTGCATGCCTTGCATGCATGAGGCCTTGGGTTCGATTCCTCAGCACCACATACACAGGAAAAGCTGGAAGTGGCTCTGTGGCTCAAGTGGGAGAGCACTAGCCTTGAGCTGAAGAGCTGAAGGACAAGACAGTGCCCAGGTCCCCATAACCGACAAAATAGAAGAAGAAGAAGAAAAAGAAGAAGAAGAAGAAAAAGAAGAAGAAAGAAGAAGAAGAAGAAGAAGAAGAAGAAGAAGAAGAAGAAGAAGAAGAAGAAGAAGAAGAAGAAGAAGAAGAAGAAGAAGAAGAAGAAGAAGAAGAAGAAGAAGAAGAAGAAGAAAGAAGAAGAAGAAGAAGAAGAAGAAGAAGAAGAAGAAGAAGAAGAAGAAGAAGAAGAAGAAGAAGAAGAAGAAGAAGAAGAAGAAGAAGAGAAGAAGAAGAGAAGAAAGAAGAAGGAGGAGGAAGGAGGAGGAAGAAGGAGGAAGAAGGAGGAAGAAGGAGGAAGAAGAAGAAGAAGAAGAAGAAGAAGAAGAGGAAGAAGAAGAGGAAGAAGAAGAGGAAGAAGAAGAGGAAGAAGAAGAGGAAGAAGAAGAGGAAGAAGAAGAGGAAGAAGAAGAAGAAGAAGAAGAAGAAGAAGAAGAAGAAGAAGAAGAAGAAGAAGAAGAAGAAGAAGAAGAAGAAGAAGGAAGAAGGAAGAAGGAAGAAGGAAGAAGGAAGAAGAAGGAAGAAAAGAAGAAGAAGACAACGACTGGACTGCTTCCTTAATAGCTAATCGCGAAATGAATGCAGATATTCTGTGTCAAGCATAATCCCTATACATATTACACATTCAGTAAATATTAGCCCAAAAAGGAACAAATGATGAAGGTGTCACCTTAGCGGTAGAATGCTGAGTACTTAAGAGTTCCTGAGCATCATTCGGAGCACTGCCAAATGAAAAAGGAACAAACAAAAAGTAGGTTTGGTCACCTTAGGCCAAAGCAACCAGCAGCTTGTATCGGCAATTTTCTTTGTTCTTGAGAATCGAGGGCAACAAAGGATCTTTTCCAAAAGATTGTCTACAGAGGGATGATAGTCCTAAGGCTTTAAAACTGTGTCCAGCCACTGCTACTGCTGCTGGAAAAATTCCTCATCAGTCCTCAGAGCTTTCATTTCTAAAGTTTATTAGCAACCCTTTATAGCCTAAATCTCACAGCTTCTAGAATCTAGAGGAGGAGCGGGAGGACGGGAAGGGGGGACAGTTTGAGGGGTGAGGGGATCTAATTCACCTGCTTAAGGTCAGCAGTATGACTGGAGAATCAGATTTGAAGTCCTGGTGTGTGAGTCATAACCCTCAACCAGCATTCTCTTCCCAAAGCGAAGTCATTTTCTAAAGAGAATTACTTCACATTCCAGCAATTGGAGGTGTCACTATAACCAGAATTGCAATTTTAGTGTGTCCGTGTTGGGGCAATTTGAGACTTAAATTTTTACTTTGTTAGGTTTTACTATAAATATTTCCACTGTCAAAACAGTTCTGTTGGCACGCTTTGCCCAGAAGCGCCTCAGAGATAATTTAGCATGAGGAATGGAAGCTGCCTCCCCTAGCCTTGCTTTCTAGGTCGCCTTTGGAGGTACGAGGCACAGGATGAAGGGGCTACGCCTCCAAGCTCCCAGCACTCACTTTAATCTCTCTAACACAATTATCTCACTAGGCATTGAAGAATCTATTACCCCAATTTATGGCAGCACCGGAATTACCAGGCAGCACAAATTGTTCCCATTTTGATTGGAAAAGATAAAGTGCAGTCACTTCAGAAGATGCTCAACAGCAAAAGCTCTTTACAAGCAGAATGATATTAGGGTTTTTTGTGGGGGGAGACGGGGAAAGAGCTGGTTGTAGCAGATGGCTGCCAGGAGCATCGCTAAATGTAAGCTCAGATTGATACATGATTCATGTGTTGTATAACAAATTTGTCATGGCCATTATGAAATAGACTGAAAACATGATGAAAAGTGATCAATGGCATATCTGCCACACCTACAGAAGTCAGAAATGAGGTCAGAGGTCTCCCCTTGACTTTAAACCTGGAGTACATGCTAAAATATTGTCCACACATTATCCCCATTCAGGACACTGCTTAAGGGAAAGAAGCATCAAGCCCAGAAAAAACTTTGGAGTAGGCAACAAGAAGCTGCAGACCACAGTTGAAGGAGCCGTGAACTTAAATTTCAGGGCTCAGCATACATGGTTGTGCTATTGAAGACAAGGTCCAGAGATTTCTGAGTTTTAACTTCGTGAATTGGGGATGATTAAAATTTCCCTCTCTACAAAACACAATTTTTAGGCAATGATCTAAAACCACGTGTGAAGTTGTGTGTATTTTAACAGCCAGAGGAAAGTTATCCCATGGCAATGTAGCATTTTATAGATATAAATGTTCATAAAGAAGTTGTGGATTCAAATACTCTGCCTGATCAAAGTCTGAGCAATTGTGCAGACAACACAGTGAGAAGAGCTAGATTCCCCATCTCTGCTACTACCTACCTATGAATCTTGAGCATGTCATAGCCCTGTCAGGTATGGATTTCCTCATTTATAAAACAAAAAAAAAGTGTATTCAGGAATGATGGAGCATGCCTGGAATCCTCACAATGCAGGAGGTAGAGGCAAGAGGATCATAAGTTGAGGCAGCCAGGATAAAGTTAGTGAAACTGTCTGAAATTAAACAAAATGGTTAGGTATCTGGCTCAAGTGGTAGAGTGCTTGCATAGCATGTGCAAAGGCCTAGGTTATAGCAAAAATAAACATAACTCCATTAGGTGGTTTCTAAGGTGCTTTCCAGTTCTAAGATTTTATGGAGGATCTTTTCCATCTGTTGCTCTGAGTTAAGAGACACTTCTACCCCCTTCTCGTGGCCAGAAATCTTATCTGTTGCTACTCAAATGACTTTAGGGCAGAGAAGAGAGTGAAAAGAAAAAGAATGTCTCTCCTTCCTCACTTCTGAACTCCCCATTATAATACGTGAGGACTAGAAATTCAGATTCTTAGACTGAGGATTCCCCATTTTGATGGGAAGAAAGTATTTGAGAGGAAAGCTGACTTTATAAAGTGTCACGAAGTCCTGAAAGTGATCATATTTGAGCGGCATGGCTGTATGAAGCTGTGCTCAATAAAAGCGTATCGATCGGGCACAGACTTCTGCCTCTGAGAAAAAGGATGCGGTGATCAGGAGACAGAGGACGAAGGCTCCCCAGACTTCAATAATGTATTGTTAACTGGCGTAATCTTCTTAGAACTTGTGAGACCTCAAATTAACAGCACTGAATTGAGTCTAATAACTGCATTACACAACATCATATCTCCTCCTCAATCAATACTTAATTTTCTCAAACAGCACTCGGCCTCCTGCAACTTCCATTGTGTTTTACAGAGAATAGCATTGACCTTGAGGGTCACCTTCAACCTTGATATCCCCAAAATAGATCAATGCATCTTGAAATATTTCCAAGACAAATACAGGTTGAAATCCACAGTCACGAAGCTTGTACTACAATATTCACTTCTTATTATGTCGAGTTTGTCAGTTCTTCATCTTATGGTAAATCGAAGTGATTCAGGTTTGAAATCAATCTGTGCTTTCAGAAATAACTTGGGGAGACTTTGCTTATGGTCCAATCATCAAATTCATATTCAGAGGCTGCTTTTGTCTGCGTTCATTTCATATACACAATCCTGGAGCTTTGGTCACTGAAACTCAGCAAGTTTCAAGGCACAGTGACTTTTCACATTTTTATGAACAAAAGCTATGCTGTAGCATGGTGATGGATTTGAGAGGATTTCTTTAATATTTTATTCCAGTAGCATCATGTTGTATATTATGTGATAGAGTTACCTTTTAGTGTAGGAGGAGAGTTCCCCAAAATAAATGGTCTTTTCTCTATTCACTCTTTCAATTCATAAATGAAATGCTGAGTTAACTTTTTTTTCAAACAGCAGAGAATGCGAAAGAGTTGATGGCTCATCACATCCTCACCCCACAAAATTTAATTAACTCTATAATAAAAAATGTTGCCTTTCCTTGGTTCTGGTTAAATACTGCTTCCACCTTTCTGTTTGTCTTTGTTCCCTAAAAACTAAAAAATTTAAATAAATAAAACTTGTTATTCATGTGACAAGTTACCAAAAATATGCCCATACACAAAAGAAAAACAAAACATCCATATTCTAGCCTTTCCTGAATAATTCTTGAGATTCTCCCTGACTCAGTTGGTTTAGATAGCATGATGTCCCTAACCACGCCTTGGAGTCAGGGTAGTATAAGGTATATTAAATAGGTAGGTTTGGGGGCTGGGAAGGTGGCTCAGTGGTAGAGTGCTTGCCTTGCATTCATGAGGCCCTTGGTTTGATTCCTTAGCACCACATAAGCAAAAAAAAGCCGGAAGTGGCGCTGTGGCTCAAGTGGCAGAGCACTATCCTTGAGCTGAAAAGCTGAGGGACAGCACCCAGACCCAGAGTTCAGGCCCCATGACGGGCAAAAAAAAAAAAACAAAGGTAGGTTTCATTAGGTAGTCGATGAAGAGAACACCACGCGTTACCCAGGCAGGAAAAGAAGTTTATTTACCAAACCATGCATAGAGGAGAGGCATGGCTGAAAAGGAAGGGGCCACCCACTGGACTTATCTAGGCCAGGGACAGGAAGAGGTGTGGCCAGGTGAGGGAAAGGCGTGGCCACACTGGATCCGGACTTGACTTCAGGGTCTAGGACCCTCCTCAGGTCAGATCGGAGGCATGTAACCAGAGGTGGCCCAGGATGTAACCTAGCAGGAGGGGAAGGTGACTGCTTCCAGGTCTGCCAGTTACCTAGGTAACAGATACTAGGCGGAAACTTAGCCAAGAGGTAGGGAGGCGTCCCTGTGCAGACCTTAAAGGTAGATGATGGACACCTTAGTATGCATCTTCCCCTTTGAAAGAGGCAGAAAGCTAAGATCCTTCATCAAAGTAAGAGAAACTTATTTTTTTGGAAAATGGATCTCAAACAGCAAAAGCATTGTGTAACTGACCTATTATATCACTATTTAAAATTTGTCATTAACTTCATTATAAACAGATGCATATATTATTTTATGTTTATATATGTTTATGTAATGTATTATATTATAATTAATTATAATGTATTATAATCAATATTATAAATATTATATTTATATATTTATCATATATAGTATATTGTATATATTACTGCTACTTCATGGGTGGACATTTTAGGTTATTTTTAATGATACACTAAAGGCTAAATCAAAAGTCAACAAAATAAATGTCAGGAAACAGTTACAGAAAAGGAGTGGTAAGGTCAGGAGAAAGGTGGAGATAAATGAAGAGAAGAAAGTGAGGGAAAATATAATCCAAACTGCAATGTATATCACACAAAATTAAGAAAAGTGAGGGAAGGGGGGATTCAGAGGGAGGGCTGAGAATGTTCAAATGGGTAACATCGTCCAAGATGCAGTGTGTTCATAAAATGCTTGGTTGAATGGCAACTCCTTTGTACAACTACTTGCAGATAATAAAAATGAAAAATACATTATAATACTCACCCAAATACTAGAAAAATATAATCTGTACTATCTATATTAATATCAGATAAATCAAATTCTATGGTTATACCCCAACAATGTCTTTGTCTTGGAATCTTCATTTACCTGAAGATTACTTCCCTAAAATGCATTTGCAGTAGCAAGAAAACTACTAAGTTCATTAAAATGAATATTTTAAGGCTCTTTATTGTTAACCTTATTTCCAACAAATATTACCTTATTTTGCCAGCATTTTCTGAGTTTCTAAACCAGTCTCTCCTACATGAAGCAGAAGCATCTTCCTCTATCCATCTTCCTTTATCAATCTTTGCCAAGCTCAAAGAAGCCACAGAGGAGCCATCCTATCTTTCTCGCACTCAATGTTTTAATGATTTTCCATGTCAATGAGAACCAAAGTCCAGGCTTCCTGGAATGACACAGAAGGCTCCCTGGGACATATTCCTGATGCTCTCTCCATCTTTGCTTTCTGTTGCTTTCAACCTACCCCTGTCAAACCACTCTGCCTTCCAGGCTATACTTCAATTTCTTTGCATGTACAGTTCCTTTGAGGGTATTATTTTATCTCTATTCCAAGAGTTCCCCTCACCTTGTATATGGCATCTGATTTGAATCCTGGTCATGTGGTATTTCATCATCCTTACATGACTTTTTTTATTTAAAACAAAATCTTTTTGAGGAGGGTTACAGTTAGAACAGTATCTTGTTAATCTCTGTACAACTTGACCCTGTCACAAGTGAGATACCAAAATAGAAATACGAAAAGAAGGAAGGGGGGAGAAAGGAGGATAGAGAGGAAGGAAGGAGAGAGGGAAAGAAGGGAAGGAGAGAAGGAAGGAAAAACAAAGGAAGATTATCTGGGTGGTGATGAAAAGATAATGGCTATTTGCAAACAAGAGTAGAAAGGAAGTTGATACTGTAAAGAATATAACTTCTGTGATGTTACGCTCTATTTACCTCTCAGATCTTTATTTCATGATATGCCCTGAGGCTAATGCTTATAACATTATTTTAAAGGTAATAATCAGTCTATAAAGGGCCGATGACTATCAATACTGTCATAAATAGTAAAAACCAAAAGCATTCTGAAGGAATTTTTACCCCACTGGTTCTAGGACTCTATACTGGGTTCACATCCCAGTGCTCCATCCCCTTGGCAGACCTGGGATGGATGATGAAAACATGGCAGGTGGTAGAAGAGAGTACGTACAAGAAAAGCAAGTAGCTATGCATGGGACTCAGCCGAAATCCAGCTCAGAGCTTGTGCTTTGTACGGAGAGCACTACAAGGGCTTCCAAGGTAGGAGCCAGGATAGAAGGCAAAGCTACAGCTGCAGCGGACTATACCACTGAAACTAGCTCTGCGTGTTGTCCTGGTTGAAAGGGCCAGAAGATTTTACATTGGATCTGAATCCCATAGGAGACAGACGCTCTATTAACCAGAAATAGGGCCAGCCCAGAAATGGTGTGTCTCAAAGAAGGACAATTGAGCATCCATGGGGATCAAAGAAGCCCTGAGTAAGAATTGGTTGGAGGTTTCTAAATCACACCTCTTCCAGCATACCTATGGCTGGGTTCCAGCCATAGGGAGGCAAGGGAGCGTCCTAGGGAAGAATGAATGTGCAGATTAGACATGCAGGCTTTGATGGATGGCTTTTTGACCCTCCAGCAGGCAAGCCCAGTCCTGGCTCTGAGAAGAGACTGTGTTCACAGCTTGGGGGAAGGTGAGGATTGTTTTGACAGCCTCTGTCACTTTCCATAAAGCCAGGCCCTGTACTGATGGAGCTGCACTGCCTGGCTCTTCTGGGCATGGACCTGTCCGGGAGCTTGCAGATTTGAGGGGATGTGAAGGGGATTAATTAGGCCATGTCTCTAAAGTACATTGAGTACCTTGGAGAAAGGCCTTTTAATTATACTATTGGCTGGAAGCAAATGGGAAACCAGACAGGGATATAATACCAGTTCTGTCAGGGGTAGAAGAGGATAGTCACCATGCAGATAATTTTCTTGCCTCAAGTGATGCATCTATCTTCCTTCCTCCCTGTTTTAGAACCTAGTATTGCATGACTAAGACCAAGTTACCTTATGTCCATTTGCTTATGGGTTGTCCATGTGCTCATGTTCGTTTTGTTGATATTATTCTGACTTTTTATTATTTTTTCCAGATATTTTATTCAAATCAATTCACTTATAAATACTCTCTTTTGAGAGGAGACAGGTGCTTCTTTACTCCACCTATTGAGACTTTGCATTCAATGTATAGCAAGAGCAGAATTACATTTCTACAGAATGTAAAGCTCAAATTAGGATGCCAGGCAAGGCTTTCTAGTGACGCTGTAAGCTGGTCTAATCCTAGGCTTCATCTTGATGTGCCATCCCACAAAAGACTGAAATAATCAGCACTTTGGCTCATGTGCTAGTGTACTGCATTTAGTTACTTGCATTAAGAGATAGGAAACATCAATTTAATTTATTTTAATCACTATAGTTAATGATAGGAAGGAATTGTATCCAGAGAACTGGAAATGGGCAAATGTTCTCTGTTGTGTCTAGTTTACAGTCCAATCTGAATAAATGGGAGAAGAATGTGGATTGTTAGGTTCTACCTTGGTGGTATGGGCCTTAAAATGCAGAAAGAAGCTGGATTTCTCCAGAACACTGTACAAAGAAGTTAGATATGAACCGAACAAAGCAAACCTGCCCTTCCTGCCTCGACATCATTGTTAAGGCCCTCTTCTAAGCAGGAGATGAAAGCAGGGGAATAAAGTGGAGCTTGGACAGATAGTAAGAGAAGCCAGGACACACAGGTCCTACCTAAGCGCTCCTTGTCCAAATGCATCTCAAGTTTGAATCTGCACCCTTCAGCATGGGAGCTGAGTTACCTGGCTTGGAATTGCAGCTAGCTGCCTCATTAGCCTTTCCCTATGGTCCCGAGAGCCTCGTCTACACGTTTAGTAGCCCTGTAACCAACTATGGTGACTACTTAGGAATCATATATGCTAGGAAGTATCTCTGAAAGCAGTCAGGGTATCTATTCAGCATCTGGAGGGGTTTCTTGAAGGGCTGATTTTCTGTCACTAGGTAACACAGTGTAGAAACATTTTTATCCTTTACCGAAAAAGAAGCAAACTAAGCAAGGGTATTTAAACCCTTCGACAGATCAAGAAAGAGAAATACAATCTCCCTCCTCAGATCAGGAATTGTGTTGTTTTTGTTTTTTACATAATTACTTCAGGATCAATCGATTCTCCAGAGTTTTCCAGAGCCATTGTGAGCCCTGAGGGTCCCCTCCCTTCTTGTCTCCAGGTTCCAAGGCATAAAACTAGATGATTCCCAATTGTGGATCATTCTTGTCATTTGCATTATGATTTCATCTTTGGTCTTCTAACTTCTAAAATGTGGGACTTAACTTGTAAATACATGGGAAGCTTTTGCAATGTAGTACTCCTGCTATTGATCTCTAATGTGATGGCATTATGGTAAGAGAATGTAATCTGCATATCCACAGGTCTTTGAAAGTGACTAATACTTGTCTATATCCTGCTGGATAGTTTTTATAAATGTTCTATGTGTAGTTGGGAAGAGTGCACATGGAAGCAGAATTCAACAAGTCATTAAGTCGAGCATGGTAACTATGTTAGCAAATTTTCTTAAATGTTTTTCTTTTTTATTTCCTTAAATATTTTTCAATCTGTTTTGTTTATTAAAACTAAAAGGGATGAGTTAGAATCTCCTCTATAATGGTGAATTGTCTATTAGTTCCTCAAATTAGACCAATTTTTGTTTCATATACTTTGAAGACATTTTGTTAAGTGTATATTCATTTGAAATATTAAATCTTCCTGGTAAATTCAATCTTTATCATTAAGTGCTCTTCTCAATCCATAATAATGCTTTTATGTATTAATGTCTCTTTTTGCTTATAATAATAGGGTTATTACAACTTTTTCCAATTATATTTGACAGGCTTATATGTGCATATGTATATATTATGTATACATAAATGAATATGTATGTGTAAAATATGTGTATATAAAGAGAATGAAATTTTTGTTTCTATCCTTTTCTGTCATAGAATATTTGGAAGTTATTTCTAAATATTTCCTTGGGAATTTCTTTTTTATTTTAATTTTTTATTGTAAAGATACTATACAGAGGGGTTACTGTTACATGAGTAAGGTACTGAGTACATTGCCTATCGAGCATTGTTACCCCCTCTGTTGCATAACATTAGATCACCTTGGTTTTCTCCTCAAATCCATTTTCTGACAGCTTAAGGTTGTGAGTTTATCTTTTTTTTTTGAGAGCAATGATACAATTGAACTTGCTTCTATTGTCATATACTATATATATATATCTGGTCATGGGGCCTGAACTCTGGGCCTGGGCACTGTCCCTCAGCTCTTCAGCTCAAGGTGAACGATCTACCACTTGAGCCACAGTGTCACTGCTGGCTTTTTCTGCTTATCTGGTGCTCAGGAATCGAAGCCAGGGTCTCATGCATGCAAGGCAAGCACTCTACCACTGAGCCACCTTCCCAGCCCCTCATCTTATATTTTTATAATTTTTCTCTTATTCCTCTTTTCTATACCTGGTATTCTACTTTCTTATTTAAAAAAAATAGAAGAAACCTTTTTTCATTGTTTTTCTTTTTTAAGAGAAAGATTTTACTGTTAAGATGATGCACAGAGAACTTCCTTACTCTTCAGTGAGCCATTTTTCTTTTTATAGTCTCATGAAGGGGCTTTGTTTTTGTGCCACGTCTCAATTTCTTCCCTTTAATGGTTTGGATGATCTTTTAATCCCTTTGAAATTTTACTATGAATATTTAATTTAACAAAGTCTAGTGATCAATTATATAATAGCCTCTTCATCAAAAATACATGGACTGCTAGGTATCAGGGCTCATGCCTGTAATCCTAGCTACTCTGACGGCTAAGAACTGAGGATCACAGTTCAAAGCCAGCCAGAGCAGGAACGTCTGTGAGACTCTTATCTCCAATTAATCACAAAAAAAGGTTGGAAGTGGAGCTGTGGCTCAAGTGAAAGAGCACTAGCCTGGAGCCCAAAGAGGCTCAGGGATAGTGCCCAGTCCCTGAGTTCAAGTCCCAGGACTGGCAAAATCAAAAACAAAAACAAAAAAAAAAACAAACATGGTTTGAAGATCCTTTCTATCCAGGGTCTCTTTTCAGTATATAAAAATAATCATCATTGTTCTTTTATCTATAAAAATTTTTATTTAAATTTATGTAATAAAAATGTCTGGCCATGCTTTTTCCTTTAACCTTTTATTTGTGTGTGTAAAAATACCATACAGATGGGTTTTAATTACATGGGCAAGGTAATGAGTGCATTGCTTATCAAGCATTGTTGCCTCCTCCTTTGTTTCCCCTTCCCATCCCTTCGTATCCCCCCCCACACCCCCTCACTCCCCCCCCCCCGCCAAAGTTGTAAAGTTCATTTTTCGACATAACATCTTGTACATCTCATTGTTGCAATGGATCCACCTGTATCCCTATTTAAACGATTTGTTTTTTCCCTTCCCCTCCACAAATTATACCAACATCAAATACAGTGATAACAGGGGTTATACTGCGGGAGAGAGACATACAAAGCAACAAAGAAATATCTTATAAATATGTTAGAAACAATCGCAAGAAAGAAAACACATTTGAGTCCTTATCTTGCAGAAATGGTCCGATAAGTTGATGTTAAGCGAAATGAACTCCTTTTAATTTGGCCTTCTTTTTGCAATCATTTTCTTTTTCTTCCTGAAATACATTCTTTTACTGCACATTTTAATGACATCAAGTTGTACAACAGGCTTTCATTTTGACATGTCTATACATAAAATCTACCTTCGTCAGATTGACCTGGCCCCTCTACCATTCCTCCTTATGCTCCTTTCCCTTTTTTTACACATGCGTAAGTATTTCAACTACATTCATCCTCCTTTGTCCTCATCCCTCTTCTACTAGCACCTAACTCCCAGACTGGAGCTGTTTTAAATTCCTGTCACTCATTTTTTCACTTTATGTTAATCCTTCAAAGGGGTTTCAACGTGGTATTCCACATATGCATGTGCAGTATTTTAACCATCTTACTCTCCCTGTCTCCTTCTCACTACCCCTTACAGCTTCCAGTGAGTTTCGTTGACAGATGCAATGTATTTTGATATTGTTCACCCTCTAAAATTCAGTTTTCCTGACACTTCCCTCAATTTCTGTCAAGAATGACACTGAGATTTTGATGGCATTACATTGAATCTGGAGATTGCTTTTGGTAGATATGACTCTTTAGAGAGCTACTTAAATCTAATTTGGTGGTTAGATGCTATATGTTTTTAATCTGAAAATGTCTGTTTTCACACATTTTTAAAATACTATCGTTAGATAAAGAAATTTTAAAAATAAAAATTTTTAAAGAATTTTAAGGTGACATTTTCATCGTATTCTACATTCTGTATTTTTCTGTCATATTATATCATGTACATTCCTCACTAAGTTCTCTCTCTCTCTCATATCTTTCGCTGATGACTTTAAAATCTCATTGTATTTAATACTTTGAAGTTTCACTATACCATGTTAAGGTATGGAATAAATATATTCACCTCTCAACATTTTAAAAACCTTTCAGAAATTTTCTCTTTCAATATTGCCTTTTATACTTTCGGTGAACTTCTCGGTTTTTTATTCTCTCTTGAATTTGCTGCCACATTTTTTTTCTTTTCTCTATGTGCCCTTTGGCTAATTCCTTCAAAAGACATCTTCCAGTAATTCTCTCTTTAGTATATCTAACTCATTGTTTTCTCTACCCCAAAGAAGATTTGTTTCAATTCAATAACTGCAGTTTGCCTTTTCAGAAGTTGTATGTTATTCTTGTTTTGAGCCTTTTTTTTAAATTATTTTTATGGCTCTAATGCCTGCTCCTCTCTGAAATTCTATTCGCAATGTGTGCTGAAATTTATGTCATCCAAGACACAGAACCAAACATGGGCCTCCTAAAATATGATTGGCCTCCTGCAAAACTCCATGGAAAGCAGCCATGGCTCAGACCTTAAGGCAATCAATCCTCTTCAACCTCAGTGCTTGGCACCTAATCCTGTGACCAAGCTTGGTTATGATAAGCCGCACTTCCTCATCCATGAACACTGGGTTGGCAGACAAGTGCTAGAGCCAAAGTTCTGCCAATCATATAGCTACTGACTTATTTCTCATACCACAGCCCCAGGTCAGGTCCTCTTTTTGGATTCTCATCTTGCCTCTGTACTACCCTATATCTGTATGCTTTACCCAGTCAAAACAGCCTCCACAAGTCAAAGATAAGTCTCCGAGAGTCAGGGCTAAGTCTCCAAGCTAGCTATCACTTTGCTCTTGGCTCTCAGCTTAGCCTCCACTCACAGATCAAGATACTGCTATCGGCATCTGCTCCTAGGGTAACGCCTTCATCTTTCTACTACCACTCAGATTGCTCCTTTAGGGGGGTATGGGAGGAAAAATATCCATCCTTCAAGCTAAGCAGTTCATCGAAACATATATTTTGGTTAAAATCTAGTTGTTTCCTAGTAGGAAGATCTCCATCATTTTTCTGTCTCATATTGTCAGAACAGAAGTCTCATCTAGGATGTAAGATTCATTCTGATAGTGAGGTTTAAAATACAATAGTGGTCCCCAAATGGCTCTATCTGTTCTCAGGTATCCCTTCTAACGTGCCTGCTCCCTCCTCCATATGTCCTCTGTCTCCAGAGCAAAACCAAAGCCAGTTGTTGGTTTGGACATTCTCCCTTCCATCCCTCATACCCTTTGAGGTAGAATTCCCTCACGAACTTGGGAGGCTTCTGGGAAAATGCTGGAATTTAAAACACAGGTTAGAAGACATGTTTCTCCACCTTTCCCACAGGTGAGAATTGCTTAGAGAGCTTTTAAATATCCTGTGGTCAGGCAGCAACCCCAGATCAATTCTATCAGAACACGGGAGTGACAGGACCCAAGCCTCAGGATCTGGAGGCGAAGATAAATGATCCACAGTCTCCGTCCTGGACAAGTTCACAGACCAGATAAGCAGACTATCAAAATAAGGTGACATTACCCATATTAAAGAATGAAGGAAATCAGAACATGTCACCTCCAAATACGCGGCTTTGCCATTTGGATTATTTTGAGCTGAAAGCGATTGAGAATCAACAGATGCAGAAGGAAAAAAGAAAAAAAAAGAAAGGCTTTCCAGAGATTTCCTTATCTGACTAAGAGCAGAAACTTCCGAGAAATGGGGGCTGCCATAAATCCCCTCCTCTGCAGGAGTTTTACAGCCATGCAGATGAAAAGCTGGCACCAAGATGAGTCTGCAGAAACAAACCTTACAAAAAGAATCCTGATCTTCCCTTCGTTTCCCCATATATTTATCTTTCCACAATTTACTGTCCCCAGAAGTTTAACACTCTCCATTTTCTTTGTCTACTCACTTCCCCAGAATTTATGACCCTTTGTTAAAATGATATACAAGCTTCCAACCTAACTACTTCTTTGGATTTTCTCTTTTTTCCTGTGAAACCTCTGTGCACATAAAAATATTAACCTCAAGGAAAAAAAAATATGCCTTTTCACCTGTTAACCTGTCTTTTGTCAGTGTAATTCACAAGCCCCCAGTCACTGAATCTGAGAGTGAAGGAAAAGCATTTTTCCTCCCCTACAGAGCTCTGCATATATTATAGGAACAAAGAGAAGGAGGGAAAACCTGGGAGACATTCATAGAAAGAGGAAATGCCTCCTTTTCACACTGAAACATGAGGAATACATAAGCGTAAGCCAGTGGGAAAATCCAGGCAGAAGGATCAGCAAGAGCAAGGCACAGACGTAAGGTCACCAGGCTTTTGCAAATGGCTAGAGAATGAACTGTGTGTTGAAAAAACAAAAAACCCTGAGAAATGTATGAAAGTCATGATCAAGGACTTGGTTCAGAAAGCAACGAGGAGGTAAACAGTCATTGACTTGACTGGATTCGTATCTCAGGAAATAACACCCCTGCTTCTGTTCATGTCATTCTTATCACCAAGTTGGCCTGTGCTTTGAGGTGTACACAAGGCCAGGCCATACCTTTCCAAGAGAAGAATGTAACTGTCCCTGAAGAACTGGAGCCCTAGTACCAGCTCTCTTGAGAAGATAGGAATTGAGCTTGTCATGAGACCGAAGGGAAAGGTCTCCAGTGATCCTTGGAGGAATTTCTTGAAAGGAGAGGACATCGGGATCTTTGCTGCTCAGAGCCTACCAGTCATAATCACAAACTTCTCCTCACACTGCCCCCTCATTTCTTCCATAAAGAGGAAAAAAGCTGTTTAAGTGCTTGCATGTCAGTCCTACTTTCAGCTGTTGGGATGGGAAATTAAACAAAGGGTCTGTGTCCCAAAGAGGTAATGGGGAAATAGAACAATAAAAAGCTGTAGAGCTAGCAGCCACAATTGATGGCCTCTCTGGGGAGAAGTTAAAGCTCAGAGACAGTTGACCCTGGCCATTCTGTCCACATTCTGTAGCAGGAATGAAGTGATTTTATTAAGAGAGCCCAAGGACCAAGGACCACAGGGAATGAGATTTGAGGCAGAAACTCCACGAGGAGCCCTGGTGCCCGGTTTAGAAATTACAACAACCTGAGAGAGAGGGAACGCAAAGGAAAGAAGGAGAGACATTTAGGAGGTAGACTCTCAACGGGATGTAATGAAATGGGCCAGCTGCTCAGAGCAGGGGGAGAGTAATGATCTTGCAAACGAGAATAAAGGGAGCATGCCTAAGAAGCAGCAGGGAAAGTTCCTGAAGAGTGCGGAGGAAAAGAAAAGTGAGCTGGGTGCAGCCTGTTCTGGTTCATAATGCCAGTCTGCGAATGTGAGGCTTCAGACTTGGCGAGGGAGCAAGGGTTCCATCCCCTGGAAAATGAGGACAGAAGCCATGGCCTCACGAATTGTCTGCCAGATCTAACCTGCTGCTCGATATGTGTTTAATGAATGAGCAGAAGAAAGGGGGAGATACTTGACATTTCTAGCAGCTCTAATATATCCATCTGGCAGAATAAGCCTGCTCATGAAATGAGTCAGGATTTGAACCCAAATTTGTCTCACTCCAAATCCTGTGCTCTTTCCACCTCCATGTTTAATGCTGTAAGGAGACTAGGGGAAAAGAATTTTTTTATTTGTTTTGGGGGTTTGGGTTGTTGTTGTTTTGCAGGAGGGAATGTCTGGACTTTGTTTAATAAGCATTGCTCTGTTTATGAGGTCCACTTCCCCCATGGTCACATGACAAACACTGTCAGGGTGCAAGAAAATTGAGGCATCCAGGGGCCACATATCTTACGGCTAATGAGGTGAGGATGAATTCACACCATCGACCTCTCCAGTTCTGAAGCCTGTGTTCTTTCTACCTTAAAAGGTATGTGTGATGCCTGTGTCCGTTTCTGTCTCCTCATTTTCTCAGCCTCGATTTCCTGCTCTGCTCACTAGTATACCACAAGACGAGGGAGGTGACATGCACAGGGAAACACCACGTTGTTTCTGGCACAAAGCATAGTCTCTCCACTGTTACCAGTCTTCATGGGAGCCAAATGGCAGCTTCCAAAATCTCATGCCCTAAATCCCCAGAAGCGGGGGCAAGGAGGTGCCATGCCATCTTATAGGTTAGATGTGCAACATGGCTTCAAATTAAAATGATAGTTGGGGAGTGTTCCTTGTAGAGGCTCTATTTCCTTTACCTCCTCAGCTTCTGGAAACTGATTGCCTTCCTTTGCTCTAGGCTTCATCCTCCTTGTTCCAAACCAGCAGCTTTGCACCTGTCTCCCATCCTTCTTATGCCTTCATGCCTTTCTCTTTGACTCTCTTTTTCCCTCTTCTCCTTTTAAGGACTCCTTGGACTGCACTGAGCTCGTTTGCATGATCCAGTGTTACCTGGATCATCACAAAGTCCTTCATGTAATCACATCTGCAAGATTAATGGATACAACGAGTTCCTTCTCTCCTTTGCCATGAGCCCTGGCAGGAATAAAATAGGAAATTATCACCTGTCTAGTCCCCATATACCATACCTCTAGCTCTCTGGATGTCTTTCCAGGCTTCAGGAACTACTCAGCTGCCTGAGGGGTGAGCTATCTTCTTTTGTGAAATCCATGGAGGAGGAAATTAGCAATTCTAGTCCTTGGTGCTGCTCAGAAACCACATCTGCTTCTTTGTTCAAAGGACTCCATGGACTGCACTTCCAGCCCCCTTTCAAGTCACACATGGCCATGAGTAACACAGCAGTGTGAATGCACATACAGACACCCAGCTGACACTTTAAAAATGGTTATGATGGCCAATCTTCCAGTAGATGTATGTATTGTACCACAATTTAAAAGAAGGGAGGAGAAGAATAAGGCATCTCAGAGCCTGTGTCCCTGCGTGACTACAACCAGCCAAGTCCCTAGACCTCCATCATGAGCTACAACATGAAAATCTTTATGTTAAACTATGAAGATTTGGGGGATCAGTTGCCATGTTGACTGTTTTCTACAAAATGAGGTTAGCTTCAGCTTCTGTCATCATTTCTACAAACTCAAGTATTTAACCACAGATAACAAGTCTTCATGTTGAACTCTACTGTTTATTTGGGTTCCCAGACAACACCTGCTAAAGAGCAAGACTAGCATTTGGGGGTTACATTTCTTTTTGACAGAGTTTTTCTCTGAATTTTAAATCATCCTGACAGCAAAAAGCTCAAAGCAAACTACACACACCTGTTGCCTGCCAGTGTTTTCAAAACTCTTACCTATGTATGCGTGCCGTGATTTATAATGTACAGCAAAGCTGCATGAAGAGCTGAGCACAGGGAGAGGAATGAGTGAAGGAAATGAGGACTAGATCCCGAGTTCAAGGGGCTCCGTCTGCCCTGCTGCGTCAGTCATAATGAACACTGTGCAGATTACGTTTTCATCTCATTTCTAAATACCAGTGCCCTGTACTTAGAGTAAGATAGCAAGTGTAAGAACCGAGACCAAATTATAGCAAGAGATTGCAAAGCTTAGCATAACATTACAAATAGCTCATTGAACCAAGGCCGTTTGTTTGCAGGCGAAGCAAGCAGATTTTCTGCATAATATAACAGTGCAGCTGGTAATAACAGCCGCTGAAATAAAAGATGGGGTTCAAGGGATGGGATCCTCATTTATGGACAAGTAGTAGACCTTAATGAAATTGCAGTTTGGCCCTATCATCATCCTTCTGAGAAAATGCCCCTTGAGGTTTTCTATTTGAATCCTGGGCATATTTATGAAGATCAAAGTAATGGCTTTTTAAAATTAATTACATGAATTTGTAGCTCAACAACACTGGGTGAAAGGCGGGTGTTGTACCCCATGCCTTGTTACAGCTGTACATCACACACATCAAAAGCTCAGGACGCTGGGGAGAGCAGGTTCCCGGCTACACCAGCCTCCCAGAGCAGCAGGGACAGACGTGGAACGAGTACAAAAGATGAGTCCCCAAAGTTGTTGTGACAGCTTAATTGTATTATAGTGCTCCGATAATTCCCATTTATTTGGCTTTTTCCTCAGCTCAAATGCTGGCCCCCCAAGCATAGCTATTACCCAGAGAATTAAGATTCACAACTTTGATGGCTTCTCTCATATTCTCTAACGCAATTCCTGCTCAAAAAGTCCTGGTAATTGTTCCATACTGATCAGAACTTCCCCCCCCAGCCCTGGCATGCTGAGACCCGACAGCAACTAACTAATTGCAATTAAAATCTGCCACGTGAGTGGAAGAGAATAACATAAATTAATCAGTACATTAGCAGAATTACATTTAAATGTTCAAATGTGCATCCAACATAGTGGGACATTTTAAATTATAAAGCAAAGTACTTCATTACGGATGCTGATATTTTAATGAGGAAATGTGATGTTTGGTTAAATAGGAGTACAATATAGAGACTTCCTTAAAATTAGCATCAATGATGCATTTTAATTCAAAAAAAAAACAAGTTGTAGTCTATGTAATTCCTGCATATCAATGTGAAAAAATTGCCTGGAGCTGTGGAAACAGTTGAACATCTCATTCTCTGAAGAATTAATAATTTCAGCTGCACTAACTAGCACTTTATGTAAATCATCAGATAAATCACAGCAATAAATACAGGTTTTAGAGGAACCGAACAGTATGCTTACCCTTAATTTATTCAGTCATCAATTCATGTATACTGAGGCTAAGGGATATGAAAGATTCAAAATGAGAAGAAAGAAAGGAAAAGGAAAAAGGCAAAGAGGAGAAAATGTCTTATAAAAAGCTGCACAAGGACTCTGCATTAATGGTCTTATTCAATTTTACCAAAGTCTTGCCTATAAAAATATCTCTATGAGACATAAAAATATAGAAAATGAGTGAAATTTTTATTGAGTTTGCTTTCAAACACATATAAAGCTCTTAGGAGTCAACATACACACCAGGGTTTTATACATCTTTCCTTCTTGTAAAATCGGTGATTTAATTGCATAAATATACCATCTGTGTAACATGCAGATGATTGAAGGGTTGAGTCAAGTTGACTTCATCATTTTTATATGTCATCTTCAAATGTTGAGGTGACTGGCACAAGTCCTAAAATGTACATGACAAAAGCTGACCTAAACTCGATGTGCTATTCTTCTTACTGGCTAGAAATGGGTAAGTCCAAAGAAATTCTTTCCTGTAATTGTTATCTAGCTATTAGTGAAATTTATTAGTGGCTTTTGCAATATAACAAAGCCAGTTCAAGGCAAGTTTTAACAACTAAGAACGTGCAGACTCACTATTGTTCTGGTATATTTGAAAGCAAGCATTTACACATACTCAAGCAAATGCAGACCTGAAACAAACAGCATCGATAAACAATAACTGGACATAGATCAAATGAAAATGAAAGGACACCTAACCTTCATGATATCTGGTCTCAGCTCTACAATCCCTGCCTGTTTTCCATCAAAGCCCAAATGATAAGTATTAAAATTGCTTCATTATGCCTAGTTGTGCTCTTATTTAGCAAGGATCAGAATGCCCTGGTCCTAGTCCTGTCTTAGGTCTCAGAGAGCTTTTCTCTTACCAAAACAGTCTCCTCCCTAAATAACCCCGTCTGTGAGCACCCTCTGCGAATTCCTCCTGCAGAATTGGCTTCACTGTGTCTCCCTGTCATGGCGTGGTCATTGGCCCCATGGTAGGAGCTCACCTTCTCCCAGATGACTGAGAGCAAGGTGTGGCACCCTGACTTCTATGAAAAGACACCTGCTCATTTATTTGTGTAACCATTAGCAATGTCAGATTTTGCCAGAGCCCAGTGCCCTTACAATACCAGATGCTGAAGAAATCCCTCACTCTTCTGTGTTCTGGAAAACAGCTGCAGAGAACCTCCCGTTCCCATAGGGCCTAGCTAAGACTCAAGAATTCTTTCCTTGTTGACCAATAACAAAACCAGACACAGACCACCAAGCTCCATGCATGGCTTCATTAAAAGTTAGCTGACCCATGAAAACAATACAGTTAGTTTTAATTTTTTATGGGCATATCTAAGATTTCATTGCAATTTTCCATACATGGATAGGAAGTACTTTGATCATATTCATTCATCTCCTTTATTACTTTTTTCTTCATCCCTTTCTTGATATTTTAAGCAATTTTAGCAGGTTCCCTCACTCTATTTTCACATGTGTGCATCAAATACTCCCATCATATTCATCCTGTCACCTTTCTCCTTTCATCCTCCCCACTTCCACTGGTTTTTTTTTAAAAGTTCCTGTTATACACTCATGTAATTCTCTTTTCTTTTCCTTTTTTGGAAGGTTTAGATTTCACATATGATAATATCTTTCTCAGGTTGGCTTATTTCACTTTAACAGGATGCTCTCTGGTTCCATCCATTTTCCTGCAAATAGCATGATTTCATTCTTCCTTAAGACTGAGCAAGACATGTATGTGGTAGGTGTGTATGTGTGTGTGTTTGTGTGTGAGAGAGAGACAGAGAGACAGAGGTTTTTCTTCATCCATACAGTGCTGTTGAACACTTAAGCTGATTCCATAATCTGACTATTACAAATAATGCATCTATAAGCATGGCAGTACAGATACCGCTATTGTATACTGAAGTACATTCCTTTGGATGCCCAGGAGTGACAGAGTTGGATCAGATGGAGTTCTATTTTTAGAGTTTTGTGGAACCTCTGTACTGATTTCCACAGTGGCTGCACTAATTTACATTCCTACCAAGAACATGCAAATGTCCATTTTTTCCCTGTGTCCACATCAACAGTTTTCTTTGTTTGTTTGCTTGTTTGTGGTAGCTATTCTAGAGTAACATGGAATCTCAGTGTTAATTTTGATTTGTGTTTCTTTTATAGCTAATGATATTAAACATTTCTTCATGTATGTATTGGTTATTTATGCTTCTTCTTTTGAGAACTGTCCGATTCATTTACTCATTTATTAATTGAACCAGTGTTTAAGAGCAGATCATCTTCAATGTAGAACACTCTGAAATCCATTGATCCACAGCTGAGAATTCTGATTTTTCCCAGCCTTGTTTAGTGCCTCTGATAAAATTTAATTTAAAAAAACTCTCTGCTTTACTCCTCAGACACTTGCAGACCTGAAGGCAGAGAACTTTGCCTATTGCAAGAGTTCTCTCTGTTAAAACAAAATCTCTCCTTAAAATGAAGACTGGCTTTTGCTAGATAAATACTCTAGCAGGCCCCTAATCCCTTTACTTTTTGTTTTGTTTTAGATTGGTTTTGGTCAGATATTATCTTGGAGTTTTGACAGGAACAGCATCATACCAATTTTTGTTACCTGGGTAGGGTGAAAGTAGATACTTCCCAGGTAGCTGGGATTGTAATTATGCCTTACCATGCCCAGATACATATTCACGTACATTTTTTTAATTGCAAAGATACTGTACTACTGTACTATTACACGAGTAAGGTAATTAGTACATTTCTTGTCAAACATTGTTACCTACTCCTTTGTTGCTCTCCCCCTAACCCTTCCCTTCTCCACTCCTTTCCCACTCCCACGAAGTTGTAAAGACTTAGTGTCTTGTGAGTATAATTGTCGCAATGGGTCATCCTTTGTCTTTGTTTCAGCATTTTGCTATTCCCCTTGCCTTCCCCAAATCATATAAGTGTATATACAAGACAGAGGGTACCAGAATCAAAGACAGTGATTGCCACTTAACACCATTACTAGCCCCTTATATCTAAGTACTATGGCTCTAGGCATTATCAAAATCTACATACAGATATTTTATTATATCTCATATAAATTAAGACTAATGTCCAGATTGAACTGATTTTACTGAAAATTAATATAGACAATGGGTTTAAGTACTACTGGAGTAAAGATCTCACCATTTTGTTGGCCTACAAACATAGTGGCTAGGGAATTTTACCTAAGCCAGACAGTATCCACTCACAACTGGCCAGGATCTAGTTTGAACTGGGCATTACAGGAGATCAATGCATCTAGCCCCTCCACACTTCCTGTCAGAACAATGAATCTTGAAGGAAGATGGAAAATAGGCACAGTGGGGTTTTGTTTATTAATTTTGCAAAATTCTAAAGAAAGTATAGGAGAAATGATGGTTACCAAAGCTAAAATATCTGGATGGTCTTAGGTATGCTACATAGGGCCTTTCTGTCTATATTCAAGAATGTCTCCATGGATAAATCCTATATTATGATTTCCTATATTACATAAATACACACAAAACTTTCTCAAGAAATGAAAGCACTGACATCCACATAATTTTCTCAGCCTTCTGCAGAAATATCCCAAAAAAATGAAGAGAAAGGAAACTAAAAAAAACAAGAATATTTTCATAGAGTAACAGTAGTGGACTCTGTCTACTGGCTTGAACTTGATAATGTTATATCATTGTCCATGAGAAGATATGTATGTATAGATAAATAGAATAGATATAGACATAGATTCCACAAGCTCCATTTCTCACCAGAAGCAAGATATTGAGCAAAGATTATAGTCACAGAAAAATTGAAAATGCATATATCTTCATGTAGTATATCTTTTCTCGTCTTTCCAGTGGAAATATCCTATCACATCCACTGATTTAGTCATCCAAAACAAAGCTCTGTGTGGGAAAAGAAACAAGGAAACAAAGGAAGAAAGACCATTGATTCTATTTTCAGGGCCAGTGAAGATAGCAGGAGAGATGTGGCTGAGAGCTTCAGAATGTAGTGATAAATTGGTTACCTGAATCAAAACGAGGAAACTGGATGAGAACCATATACAGAAATGAAAGAACTTTTGGTATATGGTGCTGAGAAAAGTAGAACTTTATAAAACTGTTATATTTTAACTTCTCAATAGTTACAGCTATCTTTACCATAGCCATTTTGTAAAGCGGGGTAATACTCATTTCTACCACTTCCTTTATTTTTGGAGAAGCAGGTAGTTGGAGTCAGAGAGGAAGATAAAAGTTCTCTGATCCCACCCAAGATGGCAGAAAAAGGATGTGGGTAACATCTGCTTTCACCCTACCCAGTTAACAAAAGGCTCCAAATAACCCTCAGAAGTCTATAGTCAGTCCTAGTGATAGTCAAGACCATGATTCTAGCTGGTTCCTTCACATCTCATAATCATAGGAATCTTTATTACATTCTCCCTTCCCACTAAGGTGGTTACTTACAGACAAGCCTCCTAACACATACTTGTTGCATGATTACTATTGTAACAACTGCCATTCACTAGCAATTGTATGTGCCAGGCTCTCTACTAAGTGCTTTGTATATACAAGAAACCAAGATCTGACCATCCCCACAAAAGTCTGAATTTTAAAGGGTTAAGTTGTCCAAAATTACACACAACTATGAGGAGAGTAAGAACAGAAGCCTAGGATCATCTAAATCTTGATCTCTCTGCTGTTCACTTTCCCAGGGTTCTGAGGTAGTGACCTGGTATGACCTCAGATGTACAAATGTCCCTTTGGGGGCCTCTGCTCTCCTTGTCACACCTTCCACAGCTCACTGATCCATGATACCATACCCATATCAAGTTGATCAGGTTGAGATGACGACCTTCTTTGTCTCTTGGGTTTACTTTCCACCATTCTACACAAAGTTCTCAAGAAATAAAAGCACTAGTAGTCACATCATTTCCTCAGTGTCCTGATTAGTGTAAAGGTGTCTATTTGTTGCAGAAATACCAAACAAGAAGTCAGAACCAAAATATAAAAATCAAAATGTAGAATGCTTTTCATATGGCATCTTGGAAACTGCCAAGAAACTACATTTAGAACAATCTCTATATTTCACAAAGAGCAAGAAGTGAGAAGGGTAATTTCTCCTCCTCTTTGTTATGTCTGTGATATTCCTCAAGGTTATTTACTTCTGTTCTGTATACTTTAGGAGGGCGGGAGGAATCAAGACTATTCAAAGAGATTAACATCTTTTTAGTAGATGGGTTAAATGGAATCTCCCAAAGAAGTGTTGTCCTTTTGTGTTTTTGAAGTTGTATTGCCCAGAACCTTATACAGACAGACCCTTATATGGAAAAAGAGTCATTGAAATTATAATTGAAGATGAGGTCATAATAGAACAGAGTGGACTCTTAATCTAAAATGACTGTGTCCTCGTAAGAGAAGAATGTCCTGTAAAAACAAACACACAAAGAAGTCAATGAAAGAAAGAGAGAGAGTTTAGGGCCAAGAAGAAAGACCTGAAACGTGCAGAAGCTACAAGAGGCAAGATCTTCTCTACAGGATTCAGAGAAAGTGTGATCCTGAAAACACCCTGACTTCACATTTCTGGGCTCTGCAACCACATTAAGGGTGGTCTCTCAAGCCACCAAGTGTGTGGTCCTGTTTTGCCCCATGAGTCCTAGAAAACTAACAGTACAAGCCTCGAGAGGCTAGAAGCAAATACGTTACTCATGTTTGATATTTTGGTAGTTCCAGTATGGGAAAAGAAGCTTCGAGCTCTAGGCCAAGTGGTTGTGAGCAGCAAGAATGTATAATTTGCTGTCTAAGAGGCTTTCTTCCCATTAAGTCACCATGGAGAAACCCTGACTCAATAGGTTTTCAGGTAGGAGTTGGCAAGGACGACATCTGAGCTAAGACTGCTGTGGAAGCCAAATGGGAGAGCCACTGCCAAGTGCTTTTTATCAGCAAAGACATATAAATATTTGGATTTGTTTGGTTTCTGTTCCCAACTGAGGCATAATAATATCCTTCAAAGCATGAGATTTTGCTGAAAGTTTACAGACCAAACAAATAGATACTGGAATTAAATAATATCACCTAAGTTTATTATATAATGGAGACAGACTACAAGACCCTGTGGAGTTGGTTCTCATGAAAGTTCACAAAGCCAGATGGATAGAAGGCAGGGTAGTCTCCGTTTCCAAGTTCAATGCAATTCTTAATCAACAGGAAGGGGATTTATGAATAGAAATACTCCGAATACACACCAAATCCTCCCTTGCAAAATAGCCTTGCTGTAGCAGGAAATCCCTCCTTACCTTCTTTGGATCCCTGCAGGGATAAGAGTGAAATAAAAAAGGGAGGGGGTGGGGAATGAGAAGCACCTCACATTTTTAGAAATGCAAGTCATTCACATGACAGTTTCAGAAGCAATAACACCTTGTGTTTCTTTCTTCTTGTTTCTGTGCTACTTGCTTTCTTCTTTCTAATTTCTTTTTGTGTGTGTGTGAAAATACCACACAGAGGGGTTACAATTACATGGGCAAGGTAATGAGTACATTTCTAATCAAGCATTGTTGCCTCCTTCTTTGTTTCCCCTTAGCATCCCTTCCCATCTCCCTCTCCCCCGTACCCCTCACCCTCCACCCCCCGGCCAAAGTTGTAAAGTTCGTTTTTCAACATAACCGTCTTGTACATCTTATTGTTGCGATGGGTCCACCTGAATGCCTATTTAAACAATTTGTTTTTTCCTTTCCCCTCCATAAATTATAACAACATCAAATACAATGAAAACAGGGGTTATACCATGGGGGAGGGACATACAAAGCAACAAAGAAATACCTTATAAATATGTTAGAAACAATAGCAAAAAAGAAAAAACATTTGATTTACAACTTTGGTGGGGGGGGCAGGGAGAATTGGGTGGGGGGACGGGGAGAGGATGGATAGGGAGGGGAAGGGGAAACCAAGGAGGAGGCTACAATGCTTGATAAGAAATGTACTCATTATCTTGCCCATGTAATTGTAACCCCTCTGTACAGTATTTTCACAATAAAAAAAAATAAAAGTCAAAAAGAAAAAAAAGGAAAAATATTTGAGTCCTTTTCTTGGGGTTCATTTCGCCTAACATCAACTTATCTGATCGCTTCTGCTTGTCTCAAATATATACTAGTTATTGCAAATAAGGTCATTGACTATTGTCTGCTAAGAGGTTAGACTCATCACATCTGAGTAATGATAACTCACTTAGAAAAGAAAGAAGTCTGGTCACAAGGAGGTAGCATGCAGTACCACACCAGATGACATGAGGAAAGCACTAGAGTTGATCATTCAGAAAGATGTGAGCCAGAGCCTTTATTGTAGTTTCTGCAGGAAGAACCAGGTAAGGCGGGGTTGGAAAGGTTAGGATGGCTATTTCAAACTATTTTTGGTGGGCTCTGGACATAAAGGTTGTCTATGGTTGTCCAATACAAGATCCTGAGTGTTTAGGGAAGATGGTGGCCCAAAATGTAACAGCTCAAGAAAGGAGGAGGGTGGGGGCTGTGTATGCATTGGTTTGTATGTGGAAGGCACACCCCTAGGTGTGCCTTTGAACTCTATCTCTAGAAACTAGCTCACCTTGGAAGTCATTTCATTTGAGGCTAGCAAGTATCCAAGATGTCAAAGCATAGGATGCAGAAAATAAAAAGTCATGCTCAATACAAATGTCTAGGCACTTCCTGATGGATCTCAAGAATAGACCAATCAGTGGACCAAGCTGCAAATAGAAGGTAGGGCTGGATATAAATCAATAAAGGTAGACAATTCCTGAATCTTTAGAAACAAGGTACATCGTCACCATTCTGAGGACACTTTTGGGCAACAGTAAGATCCAGAACTCAAGACAAGTCAGGCATGGAAGGAAGGAGGAGACAATTGGAAGTGGCATCACTATCTATCAGACTATGCCAGGAAACTGAGGCACAATGTTAGGGCTCCACAGTACAAAAGCACCCAACTTAGTGATAGCCACCTGCTGTCATCTGAATTACACTGGGACAGAAAATAGGTGAACTAAAAGAAACAGGAAAAGGTCACTTAATTGTGGTTGGTATCCCTTTTCTTAAAAGAGGCATAAGATAAAAGACCTTGTCTTTCATCTTGATCTTTCTAGAAAAAAATAGAATGACCTTTCCTTTCATATTGACCTATCATTTCTTTGTAGCAGGCAAATTCTGTGCAGATTCAAGGAAATGTTTATTAAATGGTATGTGGCTCTAAATCTCTTCTAAGAATTCATTGGAAATACACTAGAGAATAACTTGATACATGGTATAAGCTAATGAATTCACAAAGGAATGTAAGAATGATGAGTCTGTAGAAAATACTGTATATTGATTGGCTTCATCTTCAAAATTAATCTGAGCAATCTGATTCCCTTTACCAAATCCTTTTGCTTTTCGTAGCCATATAGTTATTTGCACAGTTTCAGTAAGAATCTGTCTTTGTAATGATATATTTGGTTAAAACTAATTTGTAACCACTTCAGGAATGGTTCTTTTAAATCCTGTATAATGGGTCTAGACTAGCCCATTGCTAAGGAACAAAGACTATATACTCCATGTGTAGAGATGATACCTGGAGAGTCACCAAAAAACTGTCCCAAGTCTTGCCCTAAAGCTTGTGGAGTCCCAGCCTTTCTTGAAGTAACATTTTCCTTTCTTGGTCTGCAGTGACAAGCAAAGATGAGGATCTTAAAGAAAGAAAAATAAAGCTGACAGTTACAGGCACTGTCAGAGAAAACATGTAATTCTTCTTGGTTCCTGGACCAGAAATAGAAGAACTAATAAGTTACACAGAAAATGTTTCTGACAGGATAAGTCAACATATGACACAAAAGGCTTCATAAAGGAGTAATGGACACTACAGCCAGGACCTAACTCCAATATTTCACAAACAAGCATGACAAGACCTCCTTTCTTTCTGTTATTCGTTGTTGTTGTCTTTGTTTGTTTTGTTTTGTTGAGACAGTGTCTTGCTATGTACCCAGGCTGATCTTGAATGTATCATTCTTCTGCTTCAACCAGCAAATGGGATTATAAATATATTCCACCATGTTTGGCTCAAAAACCTCATTTCATTATGTACCTATGTCAATCAAACCAACCAAAAGAACAACAAAACATCAAGGTAATTATAGATCAGAAAAATCTAAACTTCATGCCTTTCTTCCAAAAATTAAACAGCAAAAGAACAAATTATCCAATTAATAAATGTGCAAATGAACAGATAGGCTCAAAAAGCAAAGTACAAATGGCCAATAAATATATGAAGAAATGTTTGACATCCTTGGGCATAAAAGAAATGTAAATAGCAATCACACTTAGAATCCATCTCTCTCCACTCATAAAGGCTTTTTATCAGAAAAAACAACAAATGCTGGCAAGGATGGAGGGAAGAGAGAAATCCTTATACACTGCTTGTGGTTCTAAATTAGTGTAGCCACTATGGAGAGCAGTATGGAGGTTCCTCAAAAAAAAAAAAACCCTAAAGCTAGAACTTCTCCATGATTCTGTTCTGCCACTCCTGGGTATAAATTCAAAGGAAATGAATTCTGTATGCAATAGAGATAGATACCTGCATCAGAGTATTTATCGTGAAAAAGTAGGTTGGGGGTTTGACTTTCACTTGCCTTAGCATAAGTATTTCCTTTGGACCTGAACATCTACCTTGTAGTTTAGACTAAGCATGGAGATATTGGGTCCAAGGTGGTATCGCTGATTAAAGGATCTTGTGACCTGGGTTCCTGCTTCTTGTAAATTTTGGGGCCCTCTTTTGACAAAAGAACTTGCTACACCAGACATTCTAAGTTTGAAACAGATTACTCATCCGAAGCAAGATGTGAGAAGTTACCTCTATTGCATATTCTGCATAGTAGGAAATGGGAGTGAGAGTTGGGATGCTGAGGTAAGAAAAGTGTGTGCTTTCTTTAGTAGAATATTTACTAATGTAGTCCAGGGTCTGGGATTGGAGTTCAAATGTTAGACTACCTGTCTTGCAAGCACTAAGCCCTGGGTTCAAACTCAATATCACAAAGAGAAAGTAAGAAAAGAAGGAAGGAAAGAAGGAAGGAAAGAAGGAAGGAAGGAAGGAAGGAAGGAAGGAAGGAAAAAGGAAGTGAGGGCGAAAAGAACCCAAGGGGTAATAAATTAAAAAGTTTCTTGCAAATGATTCTGTGATAGTTGGTATCACAAAATATTCTGTCAGAACCCCAGGCTGCACTGCCATTGTAACCTTATACCAAAAGTGCATCTGCTAGCAACTGTCTTTAACCTCAGGCTGATGCAACTTTTGCATTAATCATCATGACCAAGAACTATTGTCTGTAAATGTGATATAATAACATTCCTCTGACAGCTTCCCCTTCCCTCAATTTCTCTGAATATACTTAAATATAAAATACATATCCCCACTGCATGCTCTGTTAGTCCCAAATAAATAACCAGCATTTTTGGAGAATTTTTATGATTGTTTTTCATTTAGGTTGACAGTTCCACCAGATGACCTGCAAAAGTAAAACTGACACGTTCATCTTTAGCTTAGCCTGATCTGATGGAAGATGGCAGCCTCTGAGCCCAGGAAAGATTTACATGTTTAAAAGTCAGGCATTCCCAGAGATAAGCCTTGAATTACAGGCCATTCTAAAGCCTTACAGCCTGAGATAAGCTGTGATCCTTTTTTTCCTATTATCAGAGACAGGACTTTACATCAAAACAGAATCACAGATTTCTCTATAATAATTTGAACTACCAATAGGGCCTTTGCTCATCCTTCTGGTAGTCTAGGTCCTCTGAAAGCCTATTTCAGGAAGCCAGAGCTCAGCTGGGTGAACAAAATTGTTTAAGTGTGGTTTGTGTGTTTGTTTTCTTGTTAGGAAGAAAAGAATAAATTATTTTTAAGACAAACTAAAAATTGAATTGGACAGAATAAAAACAAAAGAGAGTTAGCTACATATCATCAACAACAACCAAAATAAAAATGGGTGGTAGAGCTTTGATTATAGGACTAAAGAAAATTAGATCTGAGTAGTTAGATGGTAAAAAACAGATTTTATTGAAGAATAGCTGCATTAGAGAAAGGATACACACTATTGAACTCAGGCTGGACAATGGGAGAATATAGTCAAGGATAGGAGTTGGCTCAAAGGATCAAAAAGTCCTGGGAGGAACCATGAGGGGGTGAAATGGGACTGTGTTTCAATATGTCACTGAAGGTTAGTGAAGTCTGAGAAAGTTCTCTTTTAAAGTAGGAACCTTCCACTCATGTTCTTCTATAGGTTCTTGACTTCAATTGCAGAATAAGAATTTTCAGATAAGTCACAAAATGAGGAGAGGAACTAAGAGAGTGTGTTTGTGAAGCAATACAAAGAAAATAAAAATCCCTATATGTTCAGACATGGGTGCAGACACATCTAATAAGAGGCTCACTAAATGTGCTGCCATCAGGGGAATATGGAAAAATGTGTATTGAGAGTTTGGCCTAATCTCCTGTTAGGATAAGTGTTTACTTTTGTTGTTGTTGTTACTGTTCTGGTTGTTCTCGATACCTGGTCACTCTTCATCATTTTACTGTGGCAAAGTTTGATATTATCCTTCAAGCATGCAGACACTGAGTCCAAGGTGGCCTTACTAATCAGAGGACCCTGTGACCTGGGCTCCTACATCTTGTAACTTTATAGCACTCTTGATTAAAAGACTTGCTACACCAAGACACTTACTCATCTGAAGCAAGGTAAGAGAAGTTATCTCTGTGGGATATTCTACTTAATGGGAAAATGGGACATGACAGAGGTGCTGAGACAAGAAATGAATGTGCTTTCTTTCTTTAATTTAATACAACGTTCCAGCCTGCAGCCCTAACAATTTTGACATTTTTAGCTCCTGCCTCTGGCTTGCTTGGGCTCTCACTCTACCTGTTCTATGCTAGCCTGCCTCAATCAGAGCCAACAGGATTGTGGCTGAAGGCAGCCTAAGATTGGACCTCACTGGTGGGTGAAGAATGCAGGGGGGGGGGGAAGAGTCCAAGGTGATATCAAGGGCCATCAGATACTTATCTGTTAATTAAAAGGACGTTTGCTACAAAGGATCTTGTGGACATAGCCCAAGGGCAGGTAGGCCTGGTCCTTAAAGGGGTAAAGAGCGTCTAGACTGTTGGTAAGCTCCAAGACCAAGCCACTGATTGTCCTCAAGGCATGAAGAGTTGATATGTGAGCTAAGTGAATAACAAAATGATTTTTTTTAAAAAAAACCCTTTGGGCATTTCTACCACCTGCAGTGAAAATGGGCATAATGAAGATTATAATGGTCTATAGTGTGGATGAGTAGTCTCAGGCAAGGACAGGAGTTATTTACCAAGCAGACAGGGGTGTTTAATAAAGAGGGGGAGGGAAGAAATCAATGGTGAAAGGAGCAGGGAGGATCAATGAGGAGGCACTGGAATGACACTCTGTTAGTGCCAACCAGGGGCTCAGTCCCACTGCTAGTATAACTAATCCCAGATACTCTAGATTGGATAAGCGTCTCACCAAAGGCCCATTCATTAAAAGCTTGGTCACCAGCCTCTGCCACCATTGAGAGGTGGTGGAACCTTTAAGAAGTAGGAGGAAATTACATTATATTGGGAGATATTGGGACTCTGGCCTCTTAGTGCCCCCCCCCCCCCCGCTTCTCGCTCTATTTTCCTCTCTCTCTTCCTCCTTTCCCCCCTACCCCCTTTCCTTCCTCCCTCTTTCCCTCCATCATCCTCTCACTCCTTCTCTCTCCCTGCCTCCTTCCTGGCCTCCAGGATGTGACCTCTTTCCTCCACTACATTCTCTCATCATGAAACACTGTATGCTTACAGGCCCAAAGCAGGAGAACCTCTGAACCTGTGTGCCAAAATAAACCTCTCCTCCTCATAAGGTTGTTTATTCTAAGGTATTTTGTTACATTGATTGAAAATTTACACACCAGAGGCCTTTTGAACTTGAAAGACTGCATGCTATTGTCTAGGAAAGTTTGTCAAAGTAAAATTCCCCCATCTTCTTAACTTTGCTTAACAATACAAGGGTAGAAATACCCATGGGAGCCTCAAAAAACCTGCCACCTCCATCCTAAAGGGCACTGGTGGGCAGTGATGGTTAAGCTGCTTTGAGTGGAGCAATGGGTAGACTTGCTGCAACTCGTCCTGGCTATACTTGTAACCTGCAGCAAGCAGCCACCTCTGCATCTCAACCCAGCCTGAGTGGCAGATGCTGTGCTCCCGGAAATGATAATTCAAGAGAAAAGCATTTTCTTCCCCAATGCAATACCGATCTGAATGTTTAATGAAGCACAGTGGGCCAACTCTTTAACTGCTGTTTGGAAAACAAAAATGAGCAAGAGAAGCTGTGGCATACTGGAAAGCTACTCAGGCCTAAAAATTAAACCATCAGCAATTTCATAATGCCACTGATGCACTCAAATAGAAGCTGGCCAGCCCAGATCACTGGCTTTCTCTTTGAATCTGGATACCAATGAAGACAGGCAAACTTACCCAACAGGCTATTGGAGTTATGAGCTAATATGTATTTATTAATAAATGTCAAGTAAGACACTTGGTAAATAAAGGCTTTCATTTGGGATAACTGACAAGGATAACTCTCTAACCATAAGGATTTGGGTTGTCGCTGGATCAAACAGAAAAGTGACATCTTCAATGAAGTAAAGGAGATGAGCAGAGAGAGGCAGAGGCATTAAAGAAGAAACGGACACATGGTGAGACAACCAGCAGAGTGCGACAGGAAACGGATCTAATTGTGTAGCTGAATCCCAGGAGAGACTGACAAGCACAATCTACTTTCTTCTTTGTGTGCTTGTACTTGAGGTTAAACCAAGTTCAGAGGTCTGTAGGGGAGGCAGGACCTAAAATGCGGTCAGGACAAAGCAAAGGGTATGAAATGGATGCCTGGAAGTCTCTGGTAGGCCATACTGAGTCAGGAGCCCTGAGTTGTAAATTCCCTATGAAGAAGGTACTGACATTTGTCCTCATTTGCAGAGAGAAAGCAGGTTCTGACAGTCCTAGCAGTTTTCAGTCACACAGCTAGTGAAGCCTATAGAGCCTCAGGTTACCTAGAATCAGAAATGTGATATTTTGGTGTAATGGCCTCCCATGCTTAAGGGTAGGCACAGAGGATATAAAGGGGGGCAGGTATAATCTGTAATGAACTTCCCTGTTTCAGAGATAAGCATAAAGAATATAGGGGGCAGAGCATGATCTGTAAATTCTGCCCCCTTCATTCCCACTGAGTCCTTTCAATTGGTATAATTTTAATTGTGTTGTCCTTTTAAATCTTTCTGTCCCCTTTTAAATCAAAAACTAACTAGACTTTGGGTGAACTTTTTCAACTGAAATCATCTACTAAGCTTCCTTAGAATAACTCAGAACCATCACTGGCCCATAGAGCCAAGGGAATTAGCCACATCAACACCCTTCCTCAGGGTGCAGGGAAACAAACGTGGCCTCATAAGTTTCTGTGAATATCAAATAAGACTGTGTCTGACTTATAAACTCTGCCTCACCCAACCAATAATTAAAAAATATATTAGCTTCTATTATTGCTCTGAAAGATCTATACCATAGCCATGGTTTATTACAAAGATTAAAATGAACCAATTTATAATAGAAATCATTCCCAAGAAAGAGCACATTATTCTGAAGTGATAAAAATGGATGGAATTCTTTATTTTGAAAGGCCGAATATTTAAGTTACTTGCATAGGATCATAAATAAACACATGCTATATTGAAAACATAAATACCCTGTGCACTGAAATTAAAAGTATTTTCAAATTTTACAGTCAGTGTAGAGAAAGATGATGAAAGTCTCGCAAATAAATGCCTTGCTTTTTCTTCCCTCCTAAACACACATGTCAAAATAAGATCGTCTGTGAGCTATTGTTAGATGCTACAAGCTGGAAACTTAAGTAGCTCTTCAGAATGGAGGTACCAATTACTTGAAGCAAAAAAAAAATGATGTCTGGAACTTTCAGAAATGAGCACCCTATGGTATAATGGGGTGTCCACAGAGCTATCAAAAACGTAAGTAAAGTAGAGGAAGTTGTCCTCACACCTGTGAACATGGAAAGCAAGGAAGGCCAAATTGGTAGGTTTCTCTTACTCTAAACAAATGTTATCACAAAAAGGAATGCTGGGCTTAGAATTTGTTGACATATATGCTGCACAGTCCCTGGAAGGAAAAGGTGCATGGTGGTCATTTGGTAGGTGGCTCTGTTATAAAATGGAGAAGGAAAGCCTCCGGAAGCCAATAGAACCTCAATGCTGTGCTCAAAAAGCAACTCTCTGGTGGGGAATTATCTTGTCCAGATTGGAAAGTTCTCTAAAGTGCCTTTCCTTCATGTTACTATGGGTTTCTCCTGGGATTGCATGCTTCCAATGCCACAGGCAGTATTTGTGTCCCACTCTCCTTCCTGGACAGAGCACCCCATCATGCCCAGGGAACCAAGGGGCAGAGAGACAACAGGCCAATACTTCAAATCAATTCTCTTATCTTTCCATCACCTTCTGGAAGGAGAATGTCATCTTTTCACATTCATTCTGACACAGCTGGTCTTCAACTAAGATTTCGATTGTTCCCAAGATAGAGGGAGTCTGTGTGTGTGTGTTTCCATGGTTAGCCACTTGCCAGAGTCTGACAAACACACCATTCTGTTTACCACTCCAATAGGCCAGACTTGCAAGACCTAAGGCTAAAGACAGGCTCCCTTGGAGCAAATTAATTACACTAATTCCTGATTTGGGGCACTATAGTGTTCTTATAACTTAGATCAGCATGCATTTTTAAGTTAACTTACATAAAATAAGCTGGGTTTTCAAATTTGGGGAGTCAGATTTTTTACTAATTCTACATAAGAACTTAATATAAATAAATGAAAAGTAAAGGGAGATGGCAGCATTTTCTAACTTCCAATTGTCTGGACAGAGAAAGGTCTCTGATTAAGAGGAGAAGGACTTCCTGACAACTGGAAGTGGGTGACCATGCAACAGGAAGTAGGCAATCATTCAACAGGAAGCAGGCTACCACTCAACAGGAAGTAGGCAACCACTCAGCAAGTAGAGGCCCAAGATTCCTTGTGAAAGATGTTTCATCATTAGACTTCCTGAGGGAAAATGCCTTATTAAGACAACAAACCCTCCAAATCAGCATTTAGAAAAAAAATTAAAACTCACCATGGGGAGAGTAACTGACCTGTGGGATTAAACTAATCCTTGAGTCACCTTCCCTTATGACCTTGGCCACCAGCAGGAGCACACTGCTCCCAGGAAGAGCTGTTCTCTCATACTGAATACTTATTCAGCCATCAGTAAAATAGCCCCAAAGAGCACAGCTTTATGCCCTACTAGGCAACTCCTCTCATCTGCTTATGTATCAGCTCATGATTCTTATATAGAATGAGTCTTCTTTATCCAAAATGCGTTAAGACCAGAAGTGTTTTGAATTTCAAATGTTTTTAGAATTGGTACATTTACATAAATATAATGAATAAGATCCTGGGAATAAGATCCAAGTCTAAGGCACATAATTCATATACATGACGTACAAATAGCCTGGTGGTAATCTTATATATTATTTTTGTATTTATATATTTATATAACATATAAAATCCAGTGCACATGAAATACCATGTCATCAAAAAGTTTTAGATTTTGAGCCCAGCGAGGTGGTTTGTGCTTATTATCCCAGCTACAAGGGAAGCAAAAGTAGGAAGCTCTTGGTCCAAGGCTATCCCTGAACAAAAACATGAAACCTTATCTGAAAAGTCATGCAAAAAATGGGCTTCAGGTACAACTCAAGTAGAGCATTTGCCTAGTGCCCTGAGCTTAAAACTCATGATGGCCAAAATGAAAGTTGCAGGTTTAGAATATTTAGAATATTTAAAGCTGTGAGTGTAAAATACCCAGAATTTCTAAAATACATACCTATTTTCCATGTTCTGGAGATTGAAAGTCTAAGATCAACAGGTTTGGCTTCTGACGTCCCTGAGGGAAGGTCAGGCCCCTCTCCTTGGCTGTAGATAGTCATCTTCTCCTTGTGTTTTTATATCATCTTGTCTTTGGACATGTCTATGTCCAAACTTCCTCTCTTTATGAGGACATCAGTCATAGTAGATCAACACCCATCCTGATGACTTCATTTTAATTTAATTTCCTTTACAATGATAAGATACTTACCTATATCAAAATACAGTGACATTTTGAAGTGAGATTAGGACTTTTATATATAAAGAGGGGACAACATAATTCAGCCCACAACACTAAATCTAAGCATCCACCCTGGACTTCTTACCACTTTCATACTATAAATGAGGAAAAAAACATTTTTCTGTCTGCAGTATACTAAAGGCACAGTACCCTTCCTAAATGCTGGGTGACAACACACGCCATTTCTCAAGGCAAGTTTAACCATGAAATCACCATGTGCACACAGCCTTCATAAGCAAGGATCATCTAATACAGGAAGATAATAAAGTTCCCTTTTCCTTTATGTGATAGCCTAACCAAATAAGTCATGTAAACACAAACCTTTTTTAAAAAAGTAAAAGAAAATGTGGTATATATACACAATGGAATTCTATGCCTCCATCAGAAAGAATGACATTGCCCCATTTGTTAGGAAATGGAAAGACTTGGAAAAAATTATATTAAGTGAAGTAAGCCAGGCCCAAAGAAACATAGGTCCCATGGTTTCCCTTATTTGCAATAACTAGTATATGTCTGAGTCAAGCAGAAAAGGTCAGATAAATTGATGTTAGGGAAATAAACCCTAAGATATGTATTCAAATGTTTTTTTCTTTCATGTGATTGTTTCTAACACATTTATAAGATTATTACTTTGTTGCTTTCTATGTCCCTCCCCCACGGTATAACCCCTGCTTTCACTGTATTTGATGTCGGTATAATTTGTGGAGGGGAAGGGAAAAAACAAATCATTTAAATGGGATACAGGTGGACCCATTTCAACAATGAGACATACAAGTTCTATGTATGTCGAAAATGAACTTTACAACTTTGGAGGGGGTGAGGGGGAGGGAGGGGGAGCATGGGATGGGATGGGAAGGGGAAACAAAGGAGGAGGCAACAATGCTTGATAAGAAATGTACTCATTATCTTGCCCATGTAATTGTAACCCCTCTGTACAGTATTTTCACAATAAAAAAGTAAAAATTGAGCCCTTGAGTCAATGATAAAAATTGAAAGCTGTAAGTGAATAGAATATTATCTGTAATACCTAGCTTATGACAACCTTATCTAGACCAGTTATTGATCTGGGAGTTGTTGAGAGGAAAATATTGATATGTTGTAGACAGCAGAGACTTGTCACAGAATCTTGATTATTGGAAGGAACTTGGAAATCATCCTGTCCCTGCCTTACCCATGCGCCATCCTGAACAGCTGTTAATCACTGCCACTTGTTGCTATTATTACCGAGGTCCTTGTTTGTTTTAAGGTTTATCTCTTCTGTCAAGTGCAAAAGCAAAATTAGATATAGGGGCAGCTGTTTCTTTTAATGTTATTGCACAGTTTACAATGTATTTCAACCACATGGAAAAAGAATTTTTCTAAGAAGTCTCTTTTGAGTTTCTCACATTCCTAGTAAATTCTTGTCTGGTTACAACTAGATTTAATGATAGGGACAAAAATTCTTTCTGAAGACAGGCCACAAGAGATTCAGGAAAGCCTCCAGTGAGGCTGAAAATCAGATTTTTTTTTCAATCTGGACACTCTTACAATTCAGGTATAGGCAGAGATGCACCTATACAAGGATGAGTCAGACCTGATTGGATAAAGTAGCCACATTTTTTTCACCTTCTTTAATTATTATTCTCTGCTTGATATTTCATTGGGAATGGGGTGGGAGGGAACACTTCTGTTCCCAAGAGAAGGAAAGAGTTCAGATGCAACTAAAATAAGTCCAAGTCATTTTGTAGACTTACTTAAATTTATATTACCTAATCACTAAAATGTCAAATCAGATGGAGGTAAGAGAACTGTACTAGCTAGGAAGAAAAATTACAAGGAAAAAAGAGATGTCTGCTTCAGGAAAGCAACAGGATGCAGCCAAGAGACCATAACAACCACCATACTCACCCTCTCAGTCACATTTGTTTCTAAACTGAACAATTTCAAGTGCTCAGAATACAACTAGAACTGTGCCTGCCTATCAGCAAGCCAGGTATTTGAATATCTGTCTTCAGATAAACAAGTCAGTGATCTACTCATTCTACAAAAGGACTCTGCTTTAAAATTCATTACAAAACGATAAATGGTCTCAGAGCTAGCCAGGGAAACTTCTCTAAAACCTCATCATGAGAAAACATCAGATGAACACAAAACAAGAAGCATTCTGTTTTTTTTACAAAAAGTAAGAAAGACATTTTATTTTTTTTTTAATTTTATTTTATTTTATTTGAGAACATACTGTACAGAGGGGTTACAATTACATGGGCAGGATAATGCATACATTTCTTACCAAGCATTGCAGCCTCCTCCTTTGTTTACCCTTCACCTCCCTTCCCAGCCTTCCCCCTCCCCCCCACCCAATCATAACCCCCCTCCCCCACCCCACACCGACATTGTAAAGCTGGTTTTGACATGACATTTTGTACTTCTCATTGTTGCAACAGGCCCACCTGAATCCTTAAACAACTTGTTTGTCCCTATCTCCTCCACATGTTATACTGACATCAAATATAGTGAAAGCGGGGGTTACACTGTGGGGGAGGGACATACAAAGCAACAAAGAAATAATCTTATAAATGCGTTAGAAACACATGCATGAAAGAAACAAAAACATTAAAATACATATTTGAGGGTTCGTTTTCCTAACATCACATTATCTGACTTTTTCCGCTTGACTCATACCTATACTAGATATTGCAAATAAGGGAAACCATGGGACCTATGTTTCTTTGGGCCTGGCTTACTTCACTTAATATAATTTTTTCCAAGCCTTTCCATTTCCTAACAAATGGGGAAATGTCATTCTTTCTGATGGAGGCATAGAATTCCATTGTGTATATATACCACATTTTCTTGATCCATTCATCTACTGAGGGGCATCTGGGTTGGTTCCATATCTTAGCTATGGTAAATAATGCTGCAATAAACATAGTTGTGCTGGTAGCTTTAGTGTGGTCTTTTTTGTAAACATTAGGGTAAATGCCCAAAAGTGGGATTGCTGGGTCATAGGGGAGTTCTATGTGAAGTCTTTTGAGGAACCTCCATACTGCTTTCCAAAGTGGTTGAACAAGTTTACATTAGAAAGACATTTTATTATTGAAAAATGTCACAAGAAAGATAGAGAAAGCTTAATGGGCTGTTCAAATTAAAAGTCATTAAGGAAACATGAAAGCTACATGCCATGTATTATCCTAGACTGGCCTAGACCTAAAGAAAGAAAATTCTACAAAGAACATAATTGGGTCAATCAAGAAAATTGAAATACAGATGAGTGAATGGACAATGTTTATCAATTTCATAGCTATATAGTAGTATGAGAATGTCTTATGTATCATAGACCTACATGTAAGAGACAAAGCTATAAAACTTGTAGAAGCAAACATTGGCATAAATCATGAACTCAGATTCATCAATGGTTGTTTAGATGGTGCCCAAAGCATGAATGAATAAATAAGTAAATAGGACTTAACCAAAAGCAGAAATATTTGTGCTTCAAAGAACCATCAAGAAAAAAAATCATCCACCAAGTAGAAACTATTTTCAAATTACATCTGATAAAGGATTGGTATCCTAACTTTATACAAAACTCCCAGTTAAACAATAAGAAATCAACTCTTTGGTTGATGGTAAAGATATTCATTAGATCTTTCTCCCAAGAAGATAACAAATGTCCAATGAGTGCATGAGAAGATAGATACTTAACATCAGAGTCACAATGAATGATCACTTCACTAATATTCACATAATAGGAACAAAGGAAAGTACTCTTAGGAGAGTATTGCCAGGGCTCAATAGCTATGTGCATTAGATCATATAAAATAATGCTTATTGAAATGAGCACCAAAAATGGAAACTAGAGGTTTTTCATTGTTCTATTTGTGGTTCTTTTTTCTTTTCTTTTCTTCTTCCCATTTTACTTTGGTTTAGTCCCTCTGTCACTGTTTTTGATTTCTGTACCCTTTGTCTTGTAGGTAAGTTTATCTGATTTGGGGAGGGGAAAGGAAAGCACAGAAACAGTGGGGCAAAGAGAGAACTAATTCAGCAGTGAAACCCACTAGACATTATGTTGGGAATGAACTATACAACTTGCAAGGAGGGAAGTCAGGAGGGGGAAAACTGGGAGAGAAAGAAGGAGGGGCCACACCATTCAAAAGGAAATGTACTTATCACCTGACTATGTACATCACCTTTACAAGAAAAAAATTTTTTTTAACTATTGGCAATACATTTATGCCTACACTGTTAGTAGGAAAGAAAATGGCATGAGTACTTTGGAAACCTGTTTAGAAGCTCTTCAGAAAACTAAACATGGACTTACCATAATAACAGACTATTTCACTGCTAAATACATAGCCAAGAGAACTGAAAATACATGTTCATAAGAAAGCTCGAACACAAATGCTCAGAGCAGCATTATAGTGGAAACATCTCAACTGTCCATCACTTGATGAATGGATGTAGTATATCTACATTCTGAAATATTATCCAGCCACCAAAAAAAAAAAAAAGAATGAAGTAGTGTTATATGCTCTAATAAGGATGAACACTGAAAAGAGTATACTAATTTGAAAAAACAAGCAAACCTTTAAGAATAGATTGGGGTTAGGGGAACAAGGAATGGGGAATGAGGATGGTATTAAGGGTATTGGAGTGTTTTAGGGGGCGAGGAAATATTCTAGAATTAGATAGTGTCAATAAGTCTACAAGTCTGGGAATATACTATCAGCTACTGAAAGTATATACTTTAGTATGTGAAAAAGTATATGGTAGGTGAAAAAGACTTCAATAATGCATTTATAAAAAAGAGGATATCTTTATTCTTTGAGCAGATACTCTGAAATAATTTCAGGGCTTCATGCCTTTCAACTTACTCTCAAATAGTTCAAAAGAAAAAATAATTTACACACATAAAGAAAACAACTGAGAAAAATGTAAATAATTGGCATACACAGAGAGGTACACTAGAGTCCTCTGTTCTCTTGTTAGGTAATTATTGCACGATTAATGGAAATGTTTGTCTAGGTCTGCTTATAAAACTTTATTTACACAAAACTTTCCACTACAATTAAGTTTGCTCTTGACTCTGTCTTATCAGTTCCTCAAGTTGCTGCCCAGTTTTAAATCAAGTACAGGCCCACGTGTCCAGGAAAGACAACCTCTGGGCACTCTTAATTGTATCCCGATTAATATCTGCCCCAAATCTCTTCCCAATAAGGCCGAGTGATCATATTTAAAGAAAATGTTTCAGTGAAAGGTCTTTGGCACATATGATTTCAATGCATATTTTATGTCCTTCCATCCCAGCTTTCAATGCTGTGATTCTGAGAAAATAGAAAACAGATACTTGATTCCTTCTTTGTTATTGGATCACCAAAGTGATAGAATCTCTATGAATATTTATATCTTTCCAAATTCCATCTGACTGACTTGAAATATAAATGATTCAGCTTTGATCCCAGCTGCTGTGTAGGTAACTTGATATTAGCTGGGCTATCACAAAGGCTGCATCTCAAATATATAGCTTGCCAGTCTTTTCTGACCTGAAAACTAAAAAAAAAAAGATTAAACAGACTATAATGACAGTTTCACCTTTCCTGAGTTGGGGTTTTGAAGCATGAGAATAGAGATAGAATAAAAAAGAGTCCACAGGTCAGAGGATAGCAGACAACTTGGAAAGCCAGGCAGTCCTAAGGTCTACTTTGGTGCTGCCTTTGAGCTATGAATGGTCTTCACATTTGTAAACCATTGCAAGAGAATATGTGAGAATATGTGCCTGTGACTACCTATGGACAGCAAAGCCTAAAATACTTACTCTCTGGCCCTGAAGAGGAAAAAAGGTTCATACCCCTAGAATACAGAAGTAACCAAAATTCCCCCTTCTGTGAAGCTAAGGCCATGTACATTTCCAATGTGAAAAATTGAAGCAACTCACTTCAATGGCTTTACTAAAAGGTTGAGGAGAAGATGGGTACATAAAATAGTCATTAATCAATGATCCAATTTTTCATATTGACAGCTGGTAAAATGCACACAGAGAGATGTATTTCTTTGCTATTGTAGAAAGACAGAGAAATTCACATCCATATGAACCCACAAACATCTAGCATAAATTCTTCAGTCATCCAAGCAAAGGTTGCCAAAGAACACAACCCCTGACACCTAAGTGGGTTCTTTTTTCTTCTTCAAGACAATGTTCTGGAATAATTCCAGTGCCGAGGTAAAAGTCTGAGCCTCTGAGATTCTCTGGACACAGTAAGAATTAAGGCTGTAGCATGTGCTCATTTAATTAGTCTGGCCTGAAAGGTAAATAAAAAAATGTCAAGCTTCTTCTACCCCCTTAATACGAACTTGGATCTTTCCTCAATACAGAAGTCAAAAGCAAAGTTGGTTGTGAAACACTCAGCACCAAAATAAATAGTTTTTGTCACCCCTTTCAACATTTTGATGTTTTACTTATGGGTTAGGCATTAACTTTAATTCTCAAAAATATTACTTGAAAAAAATCTCTGTTAGACTGAGTTTTTTTAAGTTTTTGTTTTTGTTTTTTTGTTTTTGTTGTTGTTGTTTTTTGTCGGTCATAGGGCCTGAACTCTGGGCCTGGGCACTGTCCCCCAGCTCTTCAGATCAAGGCAAGCACTCTACCACTTGAACCACAGCACTACTTCTGTCTTTTTCTGCTTATATGGTGCTGAGGAATCAAACTCAGGGCCTCATGCATACAAGGCAAGCACTCTACCACTGAGCCACCTTCCCAGCCCCTTTTAAGCATTTTTTATGTGCCAAGGCAAACCCCTCATCCATGAACAGTACAGCATCAGGACCTGTTCAATGCATTCTATATGTTGGGACAGCCACAAAGTCCTGTCTAGCTCCAAACCTTGATAGGGATGGCAAGACTCTAAGACAGGACATGAACTCAGAAATATTGACATGGCTGCTTCTAAAAAATACCATCTGTCACACCTGCAATCGAACACCACCAAGGAATCTGAGTTGTGTGACAAAATCCAGCTAAGCAGCCTCAACTCAACTGATTCCAGTTTCAAAACAAAAAAAGTCAAGACTAATACCCACATTGATGAGATTTTAGAATTGTCCACAGCCTTGTCTCAGTAAACTTTCTGCTGATGATATTGTTTCAAAAGAAAAGTTATTTTCTCAGATATTCTACTACAAAGCAATGAGCAGGTGAGAGGAGGCCTGCAGTAAATATTTACTCCATCCATTTAAATTGAAAATCTTGTGAGGAGAAAAAAAATTCTTTTAGGCATGATGACATATTAAGAAAGGAAACCTCTCCATTTGTTTCTTGGGAAACTACCTTCATCATTATGATTTTCCAAGTTATATGATACATATTATTTTTAAACAGAGCCCAAGGTGCTATTTACACTGATAAATATGAAAATGCATATGAAATATGAAAGTGCATTTCTGCTCAGATGCATACCCGTGCAAGAACAGTAGATAATTTGCAGGCTACATCTCTAAGACATTAGATACAAGTTAATGGTATTCTGTTATTGTAGAATAGAGTTCTTCCATCATGATCTTTTTATAGTTCAGAACAAAACAAGAAGCAAAGTGTACCTTGGTAGTTTAACAAGGAAGAGAAAAAGAATATTCAGGAAGTAAACTTGAAAATTATCCTGAACTAAATAGTTGTGCTGTGTTTTGCTTGTAAGTTGTTTGGTCGGTTGGTTGGTTTCGGTAGTATTGGAGCTTGAACTCAAGGTTATACAATTCTACACAGGTGCTTTTTCACTTGTGTCACATCGCCCACACTTTGTCTACTTTTGAGATAGGTCTCACTTTTGCCTAAGATGGACTGGCTACCTTTCTATTTTATACTTCCTCTCTGAAACCAGAATGACAGGGACATGCCACCCACCCAACCACTGATTGAAACGACGTCTCGTGAACTTTTTGCCCAGGCTGGACTTAAAGAGTGATCCTTCACTCTCAGCCTCTTGAATAGATAGGCATGAACCACCAGCACAAAAACTCTGAAATGTGTGATATGTTTACCATACTGGAAGCTAATGTATTAGCACTAGGCAAAACTTCTGGATCAGATGCAAAGGAGAGTTTGTGACACACAAGCAAGAGCCAGAGTCACGTGGCATTTTGAGCTGGTTCCCACAGGGTGGTGCCATAAAGCTCTACCAGACTTTCCTAGGGAGTTTGGGGATGTAATATGAGGACAGTCTGAGCTTAGGGAACTCAAATTTTCTTAAGTAGGAAATAAGCATCAATTTCCACTGTATTCCATTTGTTGAGATGACCACAACAGTACATCCTTTGTCAAAAAAGGGATGCTACCTCTATTTTTCCAAACTATTCACTCAATTAACATCCTTCAAAAGATATAGTGAGTGGGTGCCAGTGGCTCACACATGTAATCCTAACTACTCAGGAAGCTGAGATCTGAGGACTGTGGTTGAAGACAGTTCAGGCAGACAAAGCCAAGAGAAAAAGATTTTTACCTATGCCAGAGTTGATAGCACTTGGCAACTAATTCAAACTAGGAACTGATTGAGAGAGAGGTAAAGGTTAACAAGACTTCTGCTTAAGAAATCTGATCCAGGAAGCAGTAGGACAGCGGAATCAGGAGGGGTACCTTGCATCGGTGTGGAGAATGTCTGCTTGAAGGGGATGGAGACTGTTGGCACTCAGCAGAGAGGCATTCCCCAGCTATGAACTTGGCGATGTAATCTACTGAGAGAATGAAGTTGTCTGAGGAGTGACAAAGGATAAGCCAGAGACCATACTGGGGGACAGAGTCATGCAGAGAATAAAACAGAAGGTGTATGAAAAATCGAATTAAGCATCAGCGTTTCTCTGTTTTCTCTTTTGTTCTTGTGGAGACCGCTGGGTCACATGGGGATTTGAGGTGAAGGTTAAGGAGCGAGAGTGGGAACCACTCCGTTCAGCAGGTGACACATTGTCACTGTCCACTTCACGAGTGACGGGATAACCAAAGTTGACACCGTGCATTTGTCAGCTGTGACAGACAGCTGAGGGAAGGAAAGCTCTCAGAGGGTTCAGTTGACAGTCCTTGGCTCTGTTGATTGTGAGCCTGTGATGGGGCAGAACATCATGGTGTTGGCAGCATGAGGCAGCTTACTCACTCACGGTGGGCTGAAAGTACAGGGAGGGACTTGAGACCAAGTAGTCTTCAAAGATGTATGCCAGTGACCTACTTCCTCCAGTTAGACCAACTGAAGTTTCCAGAAGTTTCCTGAAGCTTCCAGTATCTCCCAAAATAGTGTTCAACACATGAGCCTATGGAAGATATTCCTTTCCTTTCTTCCTTTCTTGTCCTTCCTTCCTTCTGCCCTTCCTTCCTTCCTTCCTTCCTTCCTTCCTTCCTTCCTTCCTTCCTTCCTTCCTTCCTTCCTTCTCTCTCTCTCTCTCTCTCCTTTCCTCCCCTCCCCATCTCTTTCTTTCTCCTTCTTTCTCTTTTCTTATTTCCTTTGTGGGGATTGAACTCTCCAGGCCTGGAAGCTGTCTCTGAGCTTTTGTGCTCAAGGCTAACACTTTACCACTTGAGCCACAGCTCCATTTCCAGCATTTGTGTGTGTGTGTGTGTGTGTGTGTGTGTGTGTGTGTGTGTGTGTGTGAGTGAGAGAGAGAAAGAGAGATTAATTGGAGATAAGAGTCTCACAGACTTTCCAGCCACACAGATCTCAGCTTCCTGAATAGCTAGGATTGCAGGTATGAGCCACTGGTACCTAGATACAGGGAGATATTTCTTAAAGCCACCAGTTGTAGACAAAGCATTCAGCATGTGATCCTGGAGGAGAAATTTCATAATCGAACTGTAACACATAAGTAAAATTTTTTTTAAAAATTCTCCCAGTGCATAGCATGACTTGAGGTTGCTTTTTAAGATTTAGCTTCATTAGGTTTTTTAAAAGTTAAGTAAAAAATGCGGGATATTTTAGTTTACTAAGGCAATTTAAAAATCTTGTAAGTGCCTTTTATATAGTTTTAGCATTAAAAATATTAAAGGCTTAATCTCATATGAAATGTAATAAGCAGATATAAGCAGAATATCTGAAACAGTGAATATTCAATTGCACATCACAACAGTAATTGGCACAAATCATTTCTAACCTTGCCTCTCCTGCCACTGCAAAAGCCTGTTGTATCCTAAATGCACTAAATAAATGCATCTTTCACATTCAATTACAAAGTCCATGTGAAAAAGAACATCAAAAGTCACTGGATTTTTATCTTTTGTCTGACAACTGTTTGGGAGAATTCTCTGATGTATGTAAGGCATCCATTTATGTTCGCAACCAAGATAAACAGAAAACTGAAATGAAAACCAGGCTCTAAGAACAAAATAGGCACATTTCTGCACTGCTGTACAATCACAGAAACAGCACCATGAAACAATTTTTCTCATGCCATCTCCATGACACCATTTCCACAGACAACACTCAAAAGGAAATGAAGAATTAGGAAATCAAGTTTCAAAGAAGGAACAAACCTATGCTGTCATTCTGTCTACTGACTCAGAAATGAAGTGGAAAGGAAAAGGAACACAAGACAGAGATGAGCCAATTGTGTGTCAAGGGTTATCTTAGCTGAATTCAGAAAGCTACACAGAAGAAGAACAAAGAGCAAAGTCTGCTTAAAAGTAAAAAAAAAAAAAACATAAATGAAAGAATATCATCAGAATTGAATTGCCTCACACAAGATTCTGTTGTTTTTCTTGCACTCACATGAGAATGGTGCTCCATCTTGGAATTCTCTCTCAATTTCCCCTTTCGATTTCTTCTGTCATTTTCCTCAGCCATGGTTTGTCTCATAGACTAGACTACTTTCCAGGAACATTTTAAGTTGAAATGTAAATCTATACTTTTCTGTTCATCTATAGGACAATACTAATGACTGTGAAGACTAGCCAGTGACAAGCTTTCATCAGCTGACCAGGTCTCCGGTTGGCCAAACCTTGAGCCAATTACTACACCACCCCCTTCCTTTAGCCTCTTTTTCCAAATGCATTTGATTATCTCTCTACTCTCCAAATCACTGATGTCATCTGCCTGGGACTTGACAAGGCTTTTTTAATTTAGTGAAAAGTTGTATGTAATAGAATTTATTTTCATTTAAAATTATATATGTCATATGTCATATATGTCATATATTATATATAATACATATTTTATATATTATATAATTAATCATATGATTATTATATATAATATTTCATATAAAATATATTTATTGTGTTGATATATTATATTTATCATATACAATATATTTATATAATATATCATATGTGATATTATATATATGTATGTATGTATCCCAACTTCCTCAGAAAAGTATTAAAGAAAACTCCTGAACAGCCAAAGTTGCATCACCAGCTCTGGCTCTCTGTCCATTTCCATGAGCAGCTACATCTTTCTCTTTGCAATAAAGTTCTCTTCTGCTCAAGCCTTTTGCTGTTCTTGGCTTTTCTTCTATAGTGTCCAGAGACCAAGGACACACTTGCTCAAGTCACTCATTTATCAATTATAATGGGTTTTAATATGGAAGAGTGTCACTATTACATCCTACATACTTGTTATACTTAACCTTTGTATTTATTGACAATATGTCTTTGATCCTTAACATAAAGAATGACTCTTTTAGAATTACTTCTGTGACATTTTATGAGATCTTTTGAATGTTTTCTACTCATCCTCATCATTTCTGTAATGCTTTTGACAGGTGCATATCTTTAGCACTGTTTACATGAATGTAAATATGCATGAGTGTGTGTGTGTGTGTGCATATATTCTTTCTTTTTCTCCACTTTTCCTTGTACTGATTCCTAATAATTAAGGTCAGTTTTATACTAGATAATATATAGGACTGTCCACAATCAAATGACACAGATATCTATTTTAGTTTACTAGAACCCAGGTCTCTGTAGATACCTTTGTAAATTAGCTGCATAAAGCAATGAGTGGATCACATTCATCCTTGGACCTATGAAACTGGCTTCTATATTCATTTGTTCTCCGGTAGTTGTCTATCTCCTCAAAACTCTCATAATTCAAATTGAATTATACTTGCCCCCTGAGTTTCTGAAAACCTCCTTTGCTTAGTTTGCAGTTGTCATCAGAGTTACCTAAGCCAAATTTTATAATCACCAAGCTCGGTCATCTGTAATTAATGGAAGTTGAAAACCCAGGACTTCTTTTGAAATATCATTGGTGGCTCTTGTCTGTAATCCTAACTACTCAGGGGTCTGAGATCTAAGGATCAAGATTGGAAGGCAATCTGGGAGGAAAAGTCTATGAGACTCTTATCTCCAATTAACCAACAAAAAGCCTTAAGTGGAGGTATGGGCCAAGTAACAGAGTGCCAGCCTTGAGTGAAAAGGCCAATAGAGAGAGTGAATCCCTGAGTTTAAGCCCAGTATTGACACATAAATAAAAGAAAAAAAGAAGTAAGAAACAAAGATGGATGTGCAGACATCAGAATGGCTGTGCTAATAACAACTTAGACAGGGTCTAAGTGGTACATTCCACTTAGCCGCCTCAGACTACACGAGACAAGATTGTATCGTCTAATGAACCCTGTCTTCCAGCCTCTTCGTTGTCTATCAGCATCTAATTGTACTTCCAACAATTGGAGACAAACTATCTTTTCTTTTCCCCAGCTGAGAATTTGCAGTTTTCTGGTCCCATTTGCCACCAAGTGCATATCAGAAGATGAATATCCCAACAGGAGGTCAATGACAGCCAAGAAAGAAGAAAGCCCCTACCAGGCCCAGTGGCCCAGGCAGTAGAGGCTATTCCCCAATTCAAGTTACCATGGCAAAACGGCTAATGAAAAATGCCTCCATTCTGAAATCATCACAAGAGAGTGATTAGAATGTAAATAATGATGAGATAGGCAAGTGCAATGCTGTTCTATTAAAAGAAATGTGATCAAAACCACATCCTTATTGGATAGTCACTACCAATAGGACTGGCTACTGTTTATGACATTTTAAAACCCTGAAGCCCTGCTCACAGCCTACTGCTTTCCATTGGATTTTCTCCATACATTTCCACTCTATTGCATAAAAATATGCAACAATTAAGGCAATTTAAAATTTTAAATGGATTTTGGACAAGTGCTGAGTGAAGTCTCTCATTTTTCTCACTGTAGGGTAGGCATTGGTTAGCATCTGTTCTCAATAATTCCTCCAATTCAATTACAACACATTTGGAAACTGCAGAGATAAGAAAGGCATTATTTTGAGTCACTATTTTTCATCTTTTTCATTTATTTAGGGCATAAATTTCTAACTCAATGTGAGATTTTTTTTTCCATTCCCAGCTATAAAAAATAATGGCATTTTTGAAAACGGAATGCTAATTCCTCAACATAACACTCTTGCTTCCTTACCTTTGCCTCTTGGATTACTCATGACACCTAACAAAAAGACACCTCTCCCACATGGGGAAAAGTAAAACTATAATCCTATTTTTTACATAGAGGTCAGGTAAATGGGGAAATAAGGCACTAGCACACTCAATAATCCAAAGACAATGAGTTTTGTATTTTCTCAGCAATTGTTTATGTCTGCATGCATGGGTTCATTCAAAAACCATTTACTGAATACACACTGTCATTGTCATCTATACACGGACTAAATCTAGATATGTTAATGAAGCCATATGCACATGACAAATGATAGTTGATATAAAGTCTTATATGTTTGGATATGAACTGTCTCCACAAAGGGCTCATGTGTTGATGATTTCCTCCAAAACTGGTAGATGTAGTCCCTGACAGATAATTAAATCATGAGGACTTTAACCTTGTCAGTGGATTAATCTCCTGATGGATTCATAACTTGATGCCATTATTGGTAGGTGATGGAAACGTTCAGAGATGGTATCTAGTTGGAGGCAGTAGACTACTGGGTGGAGGGGTATCCTTGGAGGCTCCATCTTGTCCCATTTCTTCTCTGTCTCTCATTCTGATTCCTGGCCACCAGTGTTCTGTCTCATCATAGATGCACAGCAATGGAGCCAGCCAACCAGGTTCTGAAACCATGAGCAAAAATACATCCTTCCTTCTTTCAAATTGTTTCTCTCTGTTGTCTATCGCAGCAACAAAAGAGTGGCTAACATAAAGTTCACCACCAAACTCTTCGACCTAGACCACAGAACAAACAACGAAGTTCATTATAGAACTCTGCCTAAGTACTGTAGTAAATAGCACAATATAGCTTTTCGTCCTGCTTTTCCACTCTATCCAAGACCACAGCAGTGGTCTGCCAATGTTATTTCACATGTTTGAGAACTACAAAATAGCACCCTCTGAGGGTAACAAACCTCTCTGAAGATCTTAGTCCCACTTTTTCTCTTCCACCAGACCAGACCCTACCTCCACAGAAGGTCCAGTTTTCTACATCTCCCATGTCTCTAGGGACAGGTGATATCTTGACTTCTCCAGTTAATTCCAGTACACACACAGCTGCTACCCCCACTTCTTCCTTGGTCCAAAAATAACCCAAAAATCCCATATGTCTTCTAAAAGGGATCTTTTATTTTGTCAGTCATGGGGCCTGAACTCTGGGCCTGGGCACTGTCCTTCAGTTCTTCAGCTCAAGGCTAGCACTCTACCACTTGAGCCACAGTGCCACTTCTGGCTTTTTCTGCTTATGTGGTGCTGAGGAATCAAACCCAGGACCTCATGCATGCAAGGCAAGCACTCTACCACTGACCCACCTTTCCATCCCCCTAAAAGGCATCTTGATTGATGCTTACAAGTATTTCAGTGTTCGGTTTCCTCTCTCCTGTTTTTGAGACCCTCTGTATCCCAAAATGCCTTAAGATTTATAATGCAAGTGACCTTGATTCTTTCTGCAAGATACATGTGCCTTACCCCAAGTCTATACTCTTAACTGCATCAATGGAAAATAGAGAGCTGGATCTCCAAATCTGACAGAAATGTAACACAAAATACTCAGAAATCTGCCTATTTACAACAGAAAGCTCATTATGTTCCGATTACAATGGGAAAGATGGTGGTAGAAACATTTTGCACCTCTCCTCTCTGGCTTGAATCCTCTGGACTCAACTCTCCAACAACAAGCAAGCTGGAAAAGTTCAGAGAACATATCCTGGCACATCGGAAAGAGAGAGCAGGTATTGATCCTCTTTTTGGAGTCGAGAGAGTGAGAGAGCAAAGGAGTTTGCAGCTGAATGTAAAGTTATGTGGCAACCTGAGGCACAAGCCTTCCTGGTTTGCTGAGGACCGCAGAGCCTTGCAACAATAGCAGAGCTTGCTGTCATTCTCAGGGCAGTTCTTCATCTATGTATCTGTAGTTACACATGACTCTAGAAGGGCCAGGCATTTCTAAGGATCCCAGGAGAGCCAAGTTAAATTATGCCAGTTCCTCAGCTGAGAAGATTGTCATTCTCTTCACTCTCAGAGACACTATAAATAGGTTCACTAGCTTGTTACTCAGTGCATCCTTAACAACAATAAGGTAAAAACAGGAAAGAATAGCAGGGGAAAGGGTCAGGTCATGGAACATTTGACTAGGGAGATGTCCTTCCATTGAGAAGGACAAATAGGACAAAAAAAAAACAACGTCTCACTCTGTAGCCCAGGCTGGCCTGGAACTGGCCATCAACCTAGTTTCCCAAATGTTGAGATTTTAGGCATGTACCATCATGCTTGGCCAGAAGAGAATTTTTAATAGAGAACCAAGGAGGTTTCCTAAAGACATTAAAGTAAGACATCCAAATACACTCCGAAAGTTTAAGAGAAAAGAAATGCTAATTCTGTAGAATGGTGTCCACTCAAAATTCATATATAAAGGCCTTACCCCCAATATAATAGTATCTGGAAATGGGGTCTTTATAGATCATAAGTTTAGATTAAGTCTTCACAGTAGGATTAGCGTAGATAAGAAGAAACTGCAGGGAGCTTACTTACTTACTAGGGTGCTCACCTACCTATGCTGCCTGGATATGGACTTCCAGCCTCCAGAAGAGTGAGAAAAGAAACTTCTGGTGGTTAAGCCATTTGGTCTATGATATTTTTATGGCCAACCCAAACTCACTGTGATACTTGAAATCTTTTCTTTAGGGTTTCAGTGCGAAATGTAGAAAAAAGATGATCATGGCTAAAAAGTAATGACCTAAAAAATCAAGAACTCATTACTTAGAACAAAAATGCAGACATGAAAACATAAGATGGAAAAAACTGAAAAGACCAATAATGAGAGGTGGGATGAGACTGGAAGCACTTCTACTCAAAAAGTCACCTAGTCTGTTTGGCTCTGCTGATCCTCTCAAACTTTTGAATAGGAAGACATATTTTTTAGCCTTTTTAGACATTAGAAAAAGATATAAAGCATGTCAACAGACTCTTACTATGAGTTTCAGAGAGCTATGCACACATAATCTATTTTCATAAATGTGAACAAAAATTGTAAACTTTACGTATATGTGTATTTGTGTCTAAGAGTTAGGAGAACAAGAGCCTTTAATTCCTATTTCCATGGCTGAGATAAGGAGGTATTTCTCCTACTTATTTCTCCTTACTTTATTATATTTATTATATTTATATTATATTTAAATAAATCCTTGCTACAACTTGACAAGGAAAGTGGGGTGTAGTGAACAATTATAAATCAAGTTGCTAGTGTTGTTTACTTAACATGATAAAAACTGGGAAAAGAAAATTTTTGTCAGCCATGAGAATTGAACTCAGGGCTTGGGCACTGTCCCTGAGCTCTTTTGCTCAAGGCTCGTGCCCTACCTCTTTGAGCCATCGTGCCACTTCTGGTTTGCTGGTGGTTAAGTGGAGATAAGAATCTCACAAACTTTCTTGCTAGGGCTGGATTTGAACCATGATTCTCAAATCTCAGCCTCCAGGGAAGGTAGGATGACAGGTATAAGCCACCAGAACCTGACAAGAAAAAAAAAATGTAATGAGCTTTTAAATCTGCCAAACCAAAATTTGCACAGTTCTGCCTGTGGTATTTGTTGTCTACGCTGCCTATAGGCACATGACTCCAAATGCCAGCTGTACCAAGGAGATAATCTTCTACAGGGCTCAGGCAGATCACTGACATTTTAACACTTCTTAGATGATGCCAACAACTTGCAAATTTCCAAATGATACCACAAAGACCTGAAGATAAAATATGGCTGTCCTGTGCACAAGATCTAAATGTGACTTATGAGGGTGGGGAAGGTTAACATCAGACAGAGTGCTGTGTTTTGAATGACTGCCTCCCAAAGGTCTGTTTGTCAAGGGGTGGAACTGGAATGAGCTGTGAATCTTAGAAGATAAGGCCTCATGAGCATCCTCGGGCCACTGGAGTCACCCTTGAGAGTCATGGTCCCAGCCATTCTCTCCTTGGCTCATGATGTGAGCGTTTGCTGCTATATACATTTCTGTCAATGAACTATGCTTGTCAGAGACAGAAAATAATGGGGCCACCCAACTTTGAGCTTGAATCTTCAAAACAGTCATCTAAATAAACCCTTTCAGTTTTAAAGATAATTTCTTCAGATATCCATTATAGATGGGAAACAAATACATTGGATATGTCTGCTTCTGATACTGCAAAAATCCAAGAATCAACTTCAGGCCTACAAAGGGGGGGGGGGACAACCAGTTAACTATCCCACTGCAGTGCTACACTCACTGCTCCACTGCTCCCAAGACAGAGCCACACAGCAGTGGGGACTCTGAGAGTGTGTCTTGAGGTGTCTTGCTGCAAGGCCTGCCTCATTTCCCAATAATGATCACCCCACAGCACAAAATTAACCTGGAGGACTTGTTAAGGTCCTGACCCAATGCACTTCTCTCCAGATTGCACAGGATGATCAACTCACCCTGAATCTAAAGGCAGCACAGCGCAGTGCATGTGCAGCTAGGTGACAGCACTAGCTCTACTTCCCACACAGCTTGGGTCATCCAGGCCCTCTCTCCCTCACTGAGAAAAAGTTCATCTGCTCTGATAAGTGATACTATCCACACATAGTCCACCCAATTATTCCACATCACCTTTTACTTTTCTGAATGGTTACAAGTTGACTGTCCAGTAATGCATTCTAATCACTTTCAGGTAAAGTGTACTCTAGTGATTAAATTCATTCTAAGACCTTTTGGAAGACAGAACAATAACCATCCTCCTGTGTATAGGAAATTCCCCATGCTTTCATAGATTCTTAAGGTTATTGGCTTTTGCAATAAAATCCATCTGCTCCTTAGATGAATGCCTTAATGGTTGGAGGAACAGACCCTCGATTATGCTCATCAGAGGAGCTGGAAATTAAACCATGAACAATGATAACTTGGGAGCACACGTGGAAATGGCTCTGGGCAAGTGCTGGTGCTCATGATGTGTATTTGTCTTCAATTCTATCCAACAAATTGGTAGAGGATTCAAACTGCTCCTGGCATATCACCACAGAGAAAACTGCCCTTCTGCCGGAATTGCTCACATCCAAGCCAGTCACAAACACGCATTCTGGTTCTAACAGTGGCTGTGAAGCTGTGAAATGCATACACAAACCAAAAAGGTGGATCATTTGAAAACTTGTGTGGTCACCACCATCCAATCCTCAGAGCTGCCAGAAGGATGGAGAGAGAAATTTGATTTCTGCTCCTATCTTCCAGAGGGCATGGTGGGGGCAGGGGGGGTAGAATGAGACACTCATTCTCATCCTCTCTCTCTCTCTTCTTTATGATTGTAGACTGAAAGCAAATCCACTTCCAACCAATAGTCTCTATTTAGGTAAAATTCTTTACCTGCTAAAAACAATGCTTACATTGTCTGCCATCAGGTACCAAAGGCCGCCGGCAAGAAGACTTTCACGATTTGTATTAAGAAAGGGCAAATGTGGAACACAATTTATTCTTGATAGTATATTCACAACTTGTATGCATCCATATTTCACCCCAGCTCTTTATCCATCATCTTGTGCCTCCATCTGCAGCCTCCATCTCTGCCTCATCCTTCTTCAGCAGGGCCCAGGAGCTTGGCGGAGAGACTCTGATGAACATCTGAGGCATGCAGAGCACGTGTGGTTCAGCCAGGGCTTCCTGTGAAGACAGAAGTCTTGGAACTTCTCCAAGACAAGAGACAGATATATTGTAACCTAGAAGCTGACCACCAGAGGTAGAGATAAGATAAAGCCATATTTTTTTAGGGGAAAATTCCTCTGGAAGAAATTTTCTTCAGGAAATCTGCACTGTGTCTCCAAATGTCAATTAGATTGAGTCTAACAGTCATACATCTTAGTCAGCTTAGGCTGCCATAACCAAAGGCCATGAGCTAGATGGATTAAAAAAAAACAGAATTTGCTTTTCATACTTCTGGAGATTGTAAAAATCCAAGATCAAGATGCCTGGTTGATCCATCCCCAGTAAAAGCTGTCTCCCTAGCTTGTAGGTGGCTGTCTTTGCTGTGTTCTTCTACGGCACAGAGAGTATGCATAAAACTTGCTAGTGTCTCTTCTTTTAAGTACACTAGTTCTCACAATTAGGGCTCCCTCCTTGTGACCCATTTAACTTTAATTACTTCCTTACTCCAAATACTGTCACACTGGGGATTAGAGCTTCAACATAGAAATTCTAGGGAACATAGTTCCATCTATAGCACTAAATGACTCTAGATTCCCAATTACTGCTCCTGGAAAGAAATTGTCTATTAATTGGGCAAAAGTGTCTTCTATGAATGAAAATGGAAGTAATCTCAGTCCTCTATTGCATACAGACAATATTAACACCACTCAATGAGCACTGTGGGAATTCACTAAAGCTTCCAGTATATCTGTGATATGAAGCTTGTCTCCTTCGCTTACCAATCTACTCCAAATTCTCTATTACCATCTCATCTCCCCGCTTACTTCGGGGATCCCAGAAAACAACCAGCAGCTACCACAACACACCTACCACAACACACCAAGAGCCTCTGGTTCTCAGTACAAGGCATGTCCCACAGGGCTTTGGGAATCTGCCATTCATCGAGCACTGGCTGACACATGACATTTCTCTGTGGAGGGTCTTTGCTATAGCACTGTCCTCTCAGCAAGGTTTTTGAGTCTGTAGAGTCTCATTTTTCACAGACCATGTCATCCTGCTAAATGAAGAAACCAGACAGCCTTTGGGGTTCCCTAGGTCCCCAAGGCAGAGGGACATATGTATGCTCAGCTTACCTGGTTGTGTCTGCCTTTCTCAACAGCTGCTGCTCCGTTGCACAGTCTGCCTGCCTGCCCCAGCTACCCACAGTAGCAGAGGACAGCTCACCTTGTTGCCCCACGCCCATCCCAATGAAAGGTCTTAAGCCCTCTACAGCTTTTAACCACCCACAAAGGCAGCTCAGAGATGAATCCCCAGCCAGGAAGCAAAGGGCAGCACATTGATGGAGGGCTGAGGAAAATGAGAAACAATGTTTCCCTGACCTTCATCCAGATTCTGTCCCTTGTCTTGGAGAAGTTCCAAGACTTTTACCTTCAGAGGAAGCTCTGGCTGAACCACACATGCTCTGTATGCCTCAGAAGTTCATCAGAGTCTCCCCTCTGAGCTCCTGGGGCCCCACTGCGGAAGGATGGGACAGGGGCGGAAGCTGCGGGGAAAGGCATAAGGTGATGGATGGGGAGCCAGGGAGAAAGAGAGAGGAAAAAATGGAAAGTGATTCAGGCAAAGAAGACAGGCTGCACACCATTACAAATTTCTGTACAAGCTGGAGACCAATTTCTTTCAGTTTGGGAGCAAGGGATATACAGAATGATGAAACACCAAAGGAGAATAAGGAAATATGATTCATGTTATTATTTTCATTCAAGTTCCAAGCCCCAAATCTCAGAGGGCTGCAGTCTTGCTCCTCCACATTGAAATCCAAGAGAGTGATTTTGATTTCTAGTTTAAAAAGTAACAAAAAAAAGGGATGTATATATATATATGTATATGTATATATAAACATATATACACACATATATCTACATATATATGGCTTTCTAAATCTCCATTCAAAGTAAAAAGCCTGAGGCAGGAAATGAGGAAGACACTGATATGAAATCAGGCCCATGATTGATATCGTGGCAGTTCTGTGAGTGTGTGTTTGTGTATATTTGTAGAATATACTTGACTGTGCTTGTGTTCATCATGTATATATGTATACATGTGTGTTTATGTATACTCATACATGTGTTTGGGTATGTGAATGTGTTTCTATATGTGTGTGTTTGTGTATATGCATTGTGCATGTAGGTGTGCACTTGTGTATCTGCATGTGTAAACATGCATGTGTGCATGTGTGTATACAAGTGTGTGTCTTCATATATACCTGTGTGAGTGTTTGTGCACATCATGTGTGTTGGTGTATGTGAATGTGTACAGATATATGTGTGTGCACATGCATGTGTATACAGATCTGCGTATTTGTGTATAAGCATATGTACAGATGTGTAAATATGGAGGACACACAGTGGTTTTCTGCGTGCAGACATATGTTGACAGGAACTGGAGATAAGTGTGTTAAATGAGAGAATTCACGCATATGTTTTGCATAGGTTTGGGAGATTCTTGCTTCCATACTTGAGTGCATTTCTAGGTTTCAAATTGTGACATGGCAGCAGCTTGCTCCCTTGATCTTGTCGATTTGGCTGGGCCTCACTGACTCACACTGGGAGCTGTGCTGCCCCCTCAGCTCCCCTCCACCTACCCCGTAACCCAAGAGTCCTGCATTCAAAGCAACAAATACAGCTTTTCTGTGTTGCTTAGGCAACAATAGGATTCCTTCTTTATCACAATATTGCACCTCCTATATCTCCAAATACTATCACATCAGAGATTAGGGCAATTTGGTCCATAGGAGGAATCCAGGAATCAATCTGATGTTTGGCACTAAGATCTCTCCACTATGGCAGATGAATGTCCCCCGAGGGCACAAGTGTTAAAGGCTTACCCCTAGCCCGTGGCATTATGCAAAAGTGGTGGAACCTTTTACAGTTGGGGCTAGTAGGCTAGTTAGGTCATGGGCATGTGGCCTCTAAAGACACAGTGAGACCCTGGAGGAAATTAGGTTGAAATTAGGCTTGAGGCCTTGAAGGGGACAATGAGTCTCTGGCCCTTCCTCGCTGGCTCTCTTTTCTTTTTCAGGAATAATTGGCACTCTTTATATTTTTTAATGGAATTTCTTAGCTCATTTGCCTTCGGAAAGAAAAACAAAAATAAAAAGGATCTCATGACCAAAGTTTAAAATATCATCCAAAGACACAAAATCATGAAAACAGTTCATTGCATTTCTCTGTGTAAAATGTATAGCTTTAGATTCCCGAGGAAGCTGCCATTTTTCCAGCAAGTACAGATGCACTACATGGTCAAGGGTTTCCCACTTCAAGAACAACCAGGAAGGGAGCATCTTTGTTCTATCAATGCTCCCCACCAAAACATTCTTTGTTGTCACAGGCTCAAAAACAATGGAGCTAACCATGAATTGGAATCTCTGAAACCATGAGTCTTTTCCTCTTGTCATAGATATGTGTTATAGTAATGGAAAGCTGACTAACACATCCTTGATTGGCTCTAATGTTCACAAAGGGATTGTCCCTATTGGTCCTGTGCTGGAGAACTCTGAAATTCCCGAATTCCCACCCAGTATAAATACCATTGGTTCCCGTTAAGAATAGACTACCTCGGGGCTGGAAAGGTAGAGTGCATGCCTTGCATGCATGAGGCCCTGGGTTCAATTCCTCAGCACCACATAAGCAGAAAAGGTCAGAACTGGCACTGTGGCTCAAATGGTAGAGCACTCACCTTGAGCTGAAGAGCTCAGGGACAGCGCCCAGGTCCAGAGGTCACAGGCATAGCACCCAGGCCCAGAGTACAGGCCCTATGACTGACAAAAAAGAAAGAAAGAAAGAAAGAAAGAAAGAAAGAAAGAAAGAAAGAAAGAAAGAAAGAAGAGAGAGAGAGAGAGAGAGAGAGAGAGGGAGGGAGGGAGGGAGGGAGGGAGGGAGGGAGGGAGGGAGGGAGGGAGGGAGAGAGAGAGAGAGAGAGAGAGAAAGAAAGAAAGAAAGAAAGAAAGAAAGAAAGAAAGAAAGAAAGAAAGAAAGAAAGAAAGAAAGAAAGAAAGAAAAGAAAAGAAAAGAAAAATAGAATAGACTAGACTATCTCCTGTGCAGAAATCCTGACAAGAGTGTCTGGCAGATTGCCACGTTTTAAGGTCTAGTATCAAGGAAACCAAATAGGGGCTTTCCTTTAAAGCTTTGAAGTAAAATATGTGTGTCCCAGATGTCTATGTCTATGTCATGATGGCAAGTCAGAATCCTTTCCTGCATGCAGTTCAGCCTCGAGTTTTCTCTGGCTTTCCAGAAGGCATGAATTTACTGCCCTGAACAAAGAAGAGTGTTTCATCACGGCCTCTCAGAGGCTATTGTGATGGAGAGGAGAGTTTGACCTCTGTAACAAATATGGGTAAGTGCTTTGTAGAATACACATCCAGCCTCAGAACACCAAGCCTAGAAGGGAAAGCAGTTAGTCTCTGCTTCTGCCACCTAGTTAGCTTTCTCAAATTCAGCAGAATTCTTGTGAAGAAGGCTTCTATGAGTCTGCAGTCTACAATATCTCCCTGCTCTAAATTATTGTAGCCCTCTCAATCCCTAATCATTATCCCTACCCTCTTCTAAGAATCCCAGAGAGGCAATGACCACATACATGGGCTTTGTCCAGCAATGAATCCCTAGTGTCTTAAAGATTGCCTGAGCGAGAAAGTGTGCGGCTAAGTTTTCAGAAATCAGAGAATGCATGACACTCCCACACCCCCGCCCTCCAGTCAGTTTTACTTTGTAGATACTATCTCCTATTATAGTCTCTTTTGGAGACAATATCTTCAAGTCTGAGCTCTAAGACAGACCTAGTCCCTTCCTTTCATTCTTTTTATGCTAGAAAAAGCAAAGAGCCTAGTAAGGAAGCATCCATTGTCTTGGAAGGAAGGAAGGAAGGAAGGAAGGAAGGAAGGAAGGAAGGAAGGAAGGAAGGAAGGAAGGAAGGAAGGAAGGAAGGAAGGAAGGAAGGAAGGAAGGAAGGAAGGAGGGAAGGAGGGAAGGAAGGGAGGAAGGGAGGGAGGGAGGGAGGGAGGAAGGGAGGGAGGGATAAAGGAGGGAAGGAAAGGAGGAAGAGAGGGCAGGCTACCGCTGAATAAGGGTACAGAGCTGGGGTGAAGGCAGACATGAGAAGAAGTTTACAAAAAGAGCCAGCACAAAGCCACATTGAGGTCCAAAGAATCCTGGGATGGTATGCACCAGCAGAGAGAAAAGAGCAACATCCAAGCAAAAAGCAAAGGCAAGAGGAGACAGAGAAGGAGGAGACTAGAAGACAAAAAAATGAGGGATGACAGCTGCCTGCACATGTGTGGTTCCAGACTGGGTTTGGAACTCAAGGAAGAGATTCGTGTAGCTACCAACCCACACTAGTTATCAAATGCTACAAATATGGCAGGAGCGTCAGGGAAGAGGGGCAGCACAAAATTGCCTGGGCGCATATGTATGTTCTGCAGCATCTCCCTTAGACATCCACCTCTGTGAGCTCCTCCTGCTTAATGACAGGAAGCCACATTGCCAAAGTCACACACTCAGATGCCATAGCTCGCAGCTTTTCAAATCAGTTGTAAATTGGCTTGATCAGTCCTAAATAAGTGGACCATTGTGCCATCTTCATGAAGCGTGGACTGAGACATAAATATGTGAGCAGTTCCATAGTAACATTAATTAGCAGTAGTAGCCTGGAAAATGCTTAGCATAACACTGGGAATCACAAATGGAATTGTGTATCTTTTTCCTCCAATAGCAGCAGTCCAGAATCATGCATAATGTAAAAGCAGCGATTGCAGCTGGTAGCCGCAGGCTAGATCACAGGAGAGGATTTCAACTTGTTTTTATGATCATGAAGAACTACCTTTCAATCAGGCTGCCAAGGCAAATACTAGCCCAGACCTGGGAGAGGGGGTGTGCAGAATCATACTTCATAACAGTAAATAATGAGCCTGCTCAGGGGCCCCAAAGCTGGGCTTGTCATTTCTGTTCAGTGTATATTTATAGAGTCTAGAAGGAGTGCCGGCAGTGGTGGGGACATAAAGCAGGTGGCACCTGACCAGAATGGAGGCTGATTGAGACACAGGAGATGACCCACACTGAGAGCAGACAGCAGTGTAGGCTGGAGCAGTATTTGGTCAGCCCAGGGAAGCCATCCTGGGCCTACCACCTCCTGACCTTGAAATTGCTCAGACTCAGGAAAGTGGGGCTGGCTAGAAGCAAAGCCTGTTAATGGTTTCATCCCATCGCCTGATAATAGAGTCTCATCAGTGGTTTAGAAAGGAGAAGTGGGGGCTATCCCAGCATGCTCCTCAAGTCAGCTTATTGTTCTCCATCGCTGGTCAGTGCCCAGCCATGACCATCTTTGGTCATTTTTTTAAACAACTATATTGAGATGGAATTTAGAGACTTTACAGTTCTCCCATTTAAAGTGTCTCAGTCAATGGTGTTTGCTTTAGTACAGTTATTTTTTAATTGTGATAAATCTACATAACAAAATCTGCCATTTTGACCACTGTTGAGGCAATAATACTTTATGGTAAACTATATCTGAGTTACTATCTCAGTCATTTTCAGGTGAATGTTTCTGTAGCATTAAGGACATTCATACCCCCCAGCATCTGGAGGACAATACTAAGTTTCAGGCCTGAAACTGGCCTATAGCTGGCTATATAATAAGACCCTATTTCTCAAAAGAAAAAAAAAAAATCACCATCCATCTCCAGAACTTCATAGCCCATTAAACAATTTCCCCATCCTCATTTGCTGATCCTCTCTGATCTATGTTCTGTCTCTATGAATTTGGCTAGATATTTCATATAAATGAGATTATATGCATGTCTCTCTGCCTCTCCCATGATCCTTCCACTTCAGCCTCTCTACTACTGAGATCATAGCCACTCAGCACTGACAGTTCTATTTTGTGTGGTTTATTTCACTTTACATAATGTCTTCAAGGTTAATCTGTGCTGTAGCATAGTCCATTCTTGTGACTAAATAATATTCTATTGCACATATATGCCATATTTTGTTTGTCCATTCTTCTGTTAATGGACATTTGTATTGTGTCTACCTTTTGGTTATTGTGAATCAATCCTGCAGACTGAAAGTAGCCAACTCCAGTGCTTCATTGCACCCAATTATTCAAGTTTAGCTTGTTGAAACTTGCTTGAAACTGCAGGCAACAGAGTAATGAATATAAGTAGCTAGAATGGTGCTCTATGAAAGTGAGAATCTTTGTTCTTTAATGTTTTTAAAGTACTTAGATCAGTGAAGAACAGATTGTAAGCACTTGATAAACATCTGTTGAATTGAATCAATGGAAATAGAGGCAATTGTCATATATACAAAGAAGTATACATATAGGCAGTTCCAGTTCAGAATACTGAGCAACCTTTCTGTGAAGTGCTGGGGTTTTTGCACTTAAGACACAAAGTGGCTGCCATTGCCCCAAACCTAAGATTCTTTTTTTTGTTTTTGTTTTTGTTTTGTGAGAATACTGTACCTAAGATTCTTATAGCACAATCTAAGGAATAAAGGAGAGACAGTTACCAGCATAGTGAAAGTAGACTCCATGTATGCTCTCCTGTTTTTTAAAGGAGAATAATTTGCAAAGAGGTATTCCCAGGAATCCATTTTTGCTAGATGCTGGGGTGGGGGAGAGAGATAGCCCTCCCCCCCCCCACAAAAAAAGAATGTCTGGGTGTCGCTGTGGCAGTCAAATAATTTCCCTTGCACCTACCATGACAATTTAATGCTAGAGGAATCAAGTAGCACAATTTTGACTCAAGTACCATTTTTTCTTACTAAGAGAAAATTACTGACCCAGAATTGTCTGTCCTTATTAATTTTCTCAAATTACTTTTAAAAACTAAAATCCAAACCACGCACCAGTAGCTTACACCTGTAACCCTAACTACTCAGAAGGCTTTGAGCTGAGGATCTTAGTTCAAAGCCAGCCTAGGCAAGAAAGATCATGAGACTCCTATCTCCAATAAGCCATTTAAAGCCCAAATGAAGCTGTGGCTCAAGTAGTACACAGTCTTCAACAAAAAAGCTCAGGAGCAGCATTCAAGCCTTGAGTTCAAACTCCAGAACTGGCACAATACATACAGACAGACAGATAGACATATGCATATTCCAAGATAAATCTTCCAAATTATAAAAATAATTATCCCTACAAGGAAAATCTAGAAAAACTAAATATTTAAGTTTTGCTCAGTGGAACAAGATAAGAGTATTGCAGTGATATTCCAAGTGTAATAAACATAATTACAAATAGAAAAAATTCCAGTGTACCATAAGGTATGCAAGATAATTTACTGGACATGAGATGGTCACACAGGTTGTCTACACCAGAGGAACAAGGAGCTTAAATAAAGGCTAGGAATAAATTTTGCATCCATGCATTTTGGGGAACACAAGGCTGTAGAAAGAGTGAAAATAAATAAGGGAGAGTTCCTTAACTCTGAAGTCAAGAACAGAATATGTGGGAAATTATGGTCTACCACCTCTTAATGGCCAAGAAAGGTGACCAGACCTCAAAAACAGAGGACTGCTTGTGTCTAGAAATTGAGCCAGACACAGGGCACAGCAATGATCATGACTTCTGAACTAGAAATGGACAGGAAAGGACCAGAAATGGGTCTTGATGGAAATGGGGCTTCAATGGATAACTACAGATCAGCAACCAGGCTAATTATTCCTAGAGAGATGTTCCCGAGGTATCCCAAAAATACAGAAATTTTTCCAACTATGAAAATGGCAACTTGGAGTTTAATTTCACTGAGTAAAAGGCAATAAATGTTATATGGTAGATAATCAATTACTTGTACATAAAAGTTAAGTAAATCATTAGCTATAACTGATATAACTGGGAATGAGAGAGGAAAGGGGTGACATTGTCCAAAAAGAAATGTATTCTTTACCTGGCTTATGTAACTGTAAACACCCTGTACATCACCTTTATAATAACAAATTTTTAATTTTAAACAGTCAAAAAACAAATAGAGAAAGCTAGCAGCTTTCTCTAGCTGCTCAAGAAGCTGAGCTCTGAGGGCCAAATTCAAAGCCAGCCCAGGCAGACAAATCTTGAACACTCTTAATCTCCAGATAACCAGTAAAACTCCAGAAGTTTGTGGTCTGACTCAAATGACAGAGTAATAGATGTGAGCACAAAAGGCCCAGAGTTCAAGTCCCCATACTAGGACAATGACGATGAAGGAGAAGCAGGAGAAGGAAGAAGAGGAAGAGAAAGAGGAGGAGGAGGAGAAGGAGGATGAGGTGGAGGAGAAGGAAGAGGAGGAGGAGGAGGAGAAGGAGGAAGGTCACAAGTGAAAAGGTAGGTAACTCAGGATGAATCAGAAGCTGCATAGCATCTCTTAAAGTTAGAAAGTCAACAAGAATGAATGAGAGAAGGCAAGGTGAGTGGCAGGATGTGGCTACAAACTTCAGGGGGACACTGGAGGGCAAAGGATAGGCATCAGAAAGAGGAGGAAGATCTGGAAGTGGCCAGGCTGAGAGGAAGCATCTCCTGGGCTGTCCCCTTCCCTCCCTGGAAGTCATCACCCATTGAACACATGCTTGCCTTCCATATGGCTGTGGAGATAGGGGGACTCTGGAAGTAAGAGACACAGTGTCCTTGCTGTGCTCTAAAGACCAGTGGGGGGACACCAAATCCTGACACACCAGGATGCCTGTGCAAAGTGAAGCATGGCCGAGCTGTTTCAATAGCTATTCCTACCCACCCTGCATCCTGTCACCATTATGGAATCCTAACCCTCGTGTACATAATCAGACTCAAGGGAAAAAAATAAGCGTGAAAGGAAAAGCTTTAACAAAAGAAATCGATTTGTGCATTGAAAGGATTCTTTTTAACACATACAACATATCTTTTAAGGATTCAAGGTACAATATGGATCAAAAATGAGTAAGCATTAAAATTGTTGGAATACAAAGTTTACTGTGTAGGTGGAAAATCAGAATAAGCTCTGCTGAGAGGCAAACAACTGGAAAATGGAGCCAAAGAATTTGTTGAAAATGACACAAAATTGAAAGATTTATAGAAGCAGGGTACCAGCTACTTTGGAGGCTAAGATCTGAGGATCAAGGTTCAAAGCCAACCTGAACAGGTTATTTCTAAATAACCACCAAAAAGCCAGAAGTGGAAGTATGACTCAAGTGGTAAAACACCAGTCTTGAATGAAAAAGCTCAGACAAACAGCTCCCAGGTCTGGTGTTCAAGCCGCAGTACCAGTACAAAAAAAAAAAAAAGATTTGTAGAGTAAACTTAGTTCTGTGATTCTGTGATTCACATATTCAGAGTTTAAAAAAAGACAGGCCTAGAGAAAATGAAAACAGAACTTAAATAATTGTTTGGAGATATACAAAACTGAAAATAATAAGAAGGTATCATTAATCTGCACAATACATTTTTAAAATTATTCTATGACAATTAAGAATAGAGGTAATTTGTATCCATAAAATAAGTGCCTTGGCTATGAAAACCAAGGGCCAAAGACCACCTATCACAATATAACTTATTTATTTGCCCTTGGAAGTCTTTGCCCTGAAAGATAAGGCTGTAAATAAATAGATATCTTCTGTTTAGTTCAGAAAATGCCTGTAAAGCAATTTGTCTGGGCAAATAGTTGGTGTATCTGGAAAACAGCTTTCCTCTCAAATCAATAATGGTTTTCATCTTGGCAAGAAGCTCATATATCAATTTGCATAGCAATATTTGCTCGGAGCCCTAGCTTCGCTGTGTCCACCACTAATCCTAAACCATTGCCCTGTCATTTGTAATTACCCTCCTTCAAAGATCTGCCTTCAATCCCACCAGTTCTAACTCACACCCTGATAAATATTCTTCCCCAGACATGGAGAAGAGCCTCCCTGTCAACAGGATGGTGTCCCCTGCATTTTCTTTATCATGATTGTCACTTTAGAAAGGGGAAAGTTCAGAACTACAAGAAATTCCATGGTTCAAACAAGAAAGGAAATGCAAAAGCCTGGCAGAAAGGAACAAATGAACGAACTACAAAAGCAGACCGGTCAGGCTGACCTCCTGCTCCCTGACAGTGGGAGATGGAAGACCTTGCAGCAACTGTCCTCCATTTTCAAAGGGAAATAACATAGAACTTAACATTTCATACCCAAACTTAAGCCCATACCCCCAAGGCTGGCCAACCACAGCCAATGGAACCGCTCCTGCTTCACAAAGCATATCACTGGAATACCTCACATCATTCACTCCCTGTGGCTGCTTTTGAACTTGAATAATTGAATAATTATGCGGCTGCCAGCCTTAAATACTTACCATTTGGGCCTTCTTTTTTTTTTTTTGTCAGTTGTGGGGCTTGAACTTTGGGCCTGGGCACTGTCCCTCAGCTCTTCAGCTCAAGGCTAGTGCTCTACCACTTGAGCCACAGCACCACTTCCAGTTTTCTGGCGATTTATTAATGGTAAACATTATGAAATATTTAAAAGTGAGCATCACATATAAAATATTTCAAAACAACATTATATATAAAAATACACATCCATACTTAGAAAAGATAAAAGTGGAAAAATAAAATACTGACTAGCCCAATTAATGACAACTAGAAAACAGAGTAAGATAACAAAATGAAGAGAATAGGAAGTACTCTACACTGGTGAATTCAACAGATGTGACTAAGGTACAGTTTTCAGTTCAATATTGTATTGATTTTATGTGCATACTTTGTGGCTGGCATTACTAAAGGCAAATAGAGACACAATAATCAAGGGTCTCCTGAAGCTTGTAATGTAGTCATGAAACAGCCCAGACACCAATAGGTGTATAATATAATCCTGTTCATCTGACCATTGTTAGTTAATTCAGTTTCCTAATCACTAAACCTAAAATGATAGAGGCAGAACCCCTCCCCAGAAGTCCATTCAAAGGAATATTCAATTTTGTATTTAAGGCTCTATGAAAGCAAGCACAAAATCAACTATATCCTATTTACAAGAGAAAGACAATAAGGGGCACTTAGATTGCTTTTTCAACCTGATGAGTCTACCCCTAAATGTTGTGGCTGTTGGTTCTTAAAGTCTCCTGGGCTACCTCCTTCTCTGAAGAATTGCCAAACCAGAAAACCCTCCAGGTGGCAGACAGAAGACTTGATGATTAATCATGCACCAGGCAACCCCTCGGGACGCCTTGTCCTTCTCGCTCCATACATCTTTCTCTTCCCTACATTGCCACTATCATTTGGAGCAGTGTGGAGAGGAAGGGTTCTCGGGAAAGCAGAGTAATTGAGAGCTTTCATAAGACACTAGCTGCAAAAGGCATGGAAAACTAACACAACTAAATGCTGGGGCATGCTTCAAGTGGCCCTAGGTTCAATCCTTAATACCTCAAAGGTGTTTTCTGCAGATGAGAATCCAATGAAATTAAGAAGAGAGAGGGAACAGGTGAGTAAGGAAGGGATGGGTAAGACTATATCAAGTTATAGTTATTCATAAACTGCTTTGTTAAATGGCATTCCCTATGTGCAACTACTTAAAGATAATAAAAAAATTGAGTGATTTCTTCCATATTTCCTCATTCTTAACACTCATACCTAGGATATTTTAGAAAATAGTAAGGAAAGTACCGGGAATAAGAGCTAGTGATGGGATTTTTTTAATGTAACCACATTATTATAGAAATACTATGTTTTTTTAAATATTTCTTTTTTAATTTTTTATTATATTTTATGTAAAGATACTGTATAGAGGGGTTACAGTTACATGAGTAAGGTAATGAGTACATTTCCTCTTGAGCATTGTTACCCCCTCCTTTGTTTTTCTCCAACCATCCCTTCCCTCCCCAAATTGTTTAATATTTCTAATAAAACACACAGATGAAACTTTTACATGATTTCTTGTAAATCAACCAGACAATTATAAAATTACTTCACTAGATCATAACACTTGTATCCCAATTATACTCAGCCCTGATATTAGCTATAACTCATAACAATATTTAAGCTTTTCTACTTGCTATTTCAAAATTTTAAATCAGTACTGTATCCTACCACCTTTTAACAATAGATCAAACTAAACTATCACACTAGCCTCCTATTGCTACTGAACAAATTATTACAAACTGAGGGGGCTTAAAATAAAACAAATTTATCATCTTACATCTCTGAAGGCTGAAAGTCTGACATAAGTCTCCCTGGAGTGAAATCTAGGTATCTGCAAACCAGTGACACTGCCAGCCCTAAGAAAGAATGGCCCAGTGTTTTATCTTCAAAGCCAGTGGCAACAAGCCTAGGTTTCCTTCCCTGCCATCTTTTTTGTTCTTCCCTTTTCCATTTATCAAGACCCCTACCATTATATCAGACTCACCTGGGTAATCAAGAGTAATCTCTCCAAGGTTGATTGGTTAACATTCTTCTGAAACCTTAAGTCCTCTTCACCACCAAAACTAATTTACAGGTTTCAAAAGCTAAGTCAGAGTCAATTCTAGGTATCCAGTATGCTGTATGACACAATTAAGAAGCAGTTCCAATAAAATGTGTTTTAAGCTTAATAATTACTTAACAAAATTTGTAATATATTGTTACTTTGACCAGCTATGTATTAGCTTCAGTTATCACTAAGTATAGACTATTATTCTTGTCAGTAAGAGCCTGAAATGCATAGGAAGCAAAGCAACATTTCCAATCAATGTTCATAATTTTATTGCAAGCAAATTTAATGAAGTGAGCATTAAAACCTTTCAAGCATAAATTTATATTATATTTATAGAATAAAATCCTATAGGGGAAATGAAGTGGAAATTCTAGTCCAGGAGAAAGATAAAAATATGAATTTTCCCAATATTTAGGGACAATTTATTCATATATACATTTGTGAAGGACAATATTTATCAGATCACTGGATACTATTTTTTACACATCTTAAAGTACAATTAAAAGCTGTATGTGTATAGGTGGTGTTTTATTCGGTAATTAAGAATAGAATTGTGATGTTTGCTATAGAATGAATGGAACTGAAGCTCATATTAAATTAAATAAGCCAGTCCCACAAAGATGAGTACTTTGTGTTTATCTCATTTGTAGAAGCAAAGGGAAAACAAACCAAAACAATCAAGATCATAAAAGTAAACAGGCAACCACTAGGGAGATAAAGGTAAACTGAAAAAAAGGAGGGATGAGGGGAATCAGAGTAGGGTGAAGTAGTGAATATGATCAAAGTACATTATGTACATATACAAAAATAGTTTTGGTGCTTTGTCAAAAGTCAGATGGCAGTACTTGCTTGGACTTTTTTCTAGGTTTTCTATTCTATTCGACTAGTATATGAGATTATTTTGTACCAATACCTGCTCTCTTTTGTTTTGTTTTGTTTTTACTATAGCTCTCTAGTATAATTTGAAGTCGGGTATTGTAATACTTCCAGCATGGTTCAGAATTGCTTTGATTCAAAGATCTTTTATGCTTCCATATAATTTTTGGATTGATTTTTCTATTTCTGCAAAAAAATGGCATTGGGATTTTGATGGAGATTACATCGAATCTGTGGATGGTAGTACAGTCATTTTCATAATATTAATTCTGCCCATTGAACATGAGGGGGCCATTCTGTCTTCTAATATCTTCTTCAATGTTTTGTAATTTTTACCCTAGAGTTCTTTCACATCCTTACTTAGGTTTGTTCCTAGATATTTTTTAGGCTATTGTGAATGAAATTGTTGTCCTGATTTCTTTCTCTGTCAATTCATTGTTGGTAATTAGAAAAGCTACTGGGTTTTGTGTGTTGATTTTTATAATCTGCTACTTTGTACCAAGTGCTTACCAAATGGAAGGTGTGTGGGGTGAAATCCTTAAAGTCTTTTAAATCTAGGATTACATCATCTGTAAATAAGATTTCTTTTTTTTTCCTATTTGGTCAGACAAAATACAGAAAGTTATTTCAATTTTATTATATTTGTTAAGACTTGCTTTATGTCCTAAGACATGGACTGGTGAGAACAATGTATATTCTACAGCTGTTGGGTGAAATATTCTGTAGACATCTGTTAAGTCCATGACTCATTGTAACAATCAGACATACAAGACATTATGTTGAAAACGACCTTTACAACTCTGGGTGGGGCGGGGAGGGAGGAGTTGGAAAGGTGGAGAGAAAAGGGATGTTAGGGGAAAAACAAAGGAGGGGGTAACAACACTCTATAGGCAATGTACTCATTACCTTACTCATGTAACTGTAACCCCTCTGTACAGTATCTTTACAATAAAAAAGTAGTGTCACTTAATTCTGAAGTTTCTTTTTTGAAATTTTGACTAGGTGACCAATTTATGTAAGACTGATGGTACTGAAGTTGCCCATAACTATAGTATTTGGGTTATTTGTGTTTTTGTGTCTGGGAGTATTTGTTTTATGAAATTGGATGTACCAATGTTTGGCATATATAACTATTGTTTCCACTGGAGGTTAATTACTCCCTTTATCAGTATGAAATGGACTCCTTTGTCTCTTCTGATTAACTTTGTTTTGGAGTCTTCGTTGTCAGATGTGAGTAGAGCTACTTCTATTTGCTTTCATGCTCTGCTGGCTTGCGGAATCTTTCTCCAAATTGTCTTTCTTTCAATTATATTTCTTGTAGGCAACAAATGGCCATGTCCTTTTTTTAATGCAACCTGTCATTTTATTGGAAAATTGAGAATTTTAATAATTAGAGTTATTGAAAAGAATATAGTTATTCCTGTCATTTTGTTGTTTTTGTAGTTCTTCTCTAATCCTTATCACTCATTTCTAATATGCTCCTGATTCATTTATCTTCCTCTTCTCTGTGTATGTAGAACTTCTTTGAGCTGGCTTAGTGGTTTTGCTTTAGTTCTCATTTACCATAGATTTTTATTTATACTTCAATTTTGAAGGATGGATTTGCTGGATAGAGAAGTCTAGGTTCTCAATTATTTTCTTTAAGAGCTTGAAATACATAATCCCATGTTCTCCTCTCCTTCAAAGTTTCTGTTGAGAAATTTGCTGTTATTCTGATTGGTTTACTTTTATAGGTGACTTAGCACTTCTCCTTTTTATGTTTTGATATTCTTCCCTTGTTCTGTATACCTAAAATTTTAACTATAACATGTCTTGGAGTAGTTCTTCTCTGGTTGTACCTCTTGAGTTGCCAAAAGCCTCTTGTATAACTGACTCCCTCTAAAGACTGGGAACTTTTCTATTATTTTATTGATCACATTTTTTCTATGATTTTAGCTCAAATGTCTTCTCCTTCATGCCCATGATTCATGTGTAGTCTTTTAATGTGTTTCAGAGATCTTTCATGTTCTGCTTGCACTTCTTTAATTTTGTTTCTAACTGTTCTCACACATCTATCTTGTCTTCAAACCCTGATAGTCTGTCTTCAGTTTGATACAGTCTACCCAAGAGGCTTTCAACTACATTGGGGGTGGAGGTATTTTGACTGTACTCAAGTTTGACCTTGGGGCTTCATGCTTTCTTAGCAGGTGCTCTACCATTTGAGTCATGCCACCAGTCTCTCTTGCTTTCATTATTTTTTGAATACAGTTTTGATTTTTACTCAAAGAAGCCTAGACCAAATCCTCCTATTTAAGCTGCCTACATAGCTAGGGTGACAGAAACATGCAACCTCACTCAGTTTTTTATTGGTTGAGATGGAGTTTTATGAACCTTTTGTCCAAGTTGGTCTCAACTCCAAATCCCTAACCCCTGACTCTCCACCTCCTAGATAGGTAAGATTACAGGCATGAACTTCTGCACCCAGAAGAGCTACATTTTTATTTGAATTATTGACCTTTATATTTTATAATTTATAATTTGATTTTAAGGATTTCTTATCTTTATTAAATTCCTCTTTGATATCTTGCAGTGTTTGCCTTATTTTATCTAGCTATTTATTTGTATTCCCTTTAAATTCTTTCAAATTTTTAATTTTACTTTTTTTTTTTTGTTGGCCATGGGGCTTGAACTCTGGGCCTGGGTGCTGTCCCTCAGCTCTTCAGCTCAAGGCTAGCACTCTACCACTTGAGCCACAGCGCCACTTCCTCTTTCAAATTTTTATACGTCCTCTTTAATTTCATCAGTCATTATTGTAATTGTGTCTGGGCTTTCTTCCTCTTCACTATTTTTAATAACTATTTCTGTTGAGTTGATGACCTTTGGACTTTGCATTTCATGTGTTCCTATATTGAGATTTGTGCATCGGAGGCCAAGTCATTTGATGGAAGTTTTAATCACCTTTAATCTCACAGTTGTGGTCTCAGTGTTCAGGTAGGATGTGTGGTGACAGGGTAGCAGTTTGATTTCTCACCACCTGACTTGGGGAGTCGGTTGTCAAACATTTGCCTTCATTTCCAGAGTACTAGGCTTGAACTCACCCCAGCACCAGTCACATAGAATAAGCTAGCTAGAGTCCTTTATAGGTCTTTGTGCATGAGTTGGTGTTAATGCAAGTTGAGGACAGGGCTGGTCACAGGTAAGTTGTCCACGTTAGCACTTCTTTCCCTTTGGAAGCCTCCCTTCTTTATTTACTAGAGGCTGCTGCTGGTTGCAGCAGTTTATGTAGTTTATGGGGCAGACAGGCTCACACTTGCTGTAAGGGTCCCCAGTCCGTGTCCCAAGGTTAGCATGTATGCAGCCCCCCATGGTAGGCCCCACTCACCTCCAATAGTTGGTACGGGAGGACAGACAGAGTACTGAGTTCTGCACCTGTGGTTGAAAACTGGGGGACTCAGGTGCTCTGTATCTCAGTTCTTTTAGACCCCACCTAGGTGTTCAGCACCCTGTGGGAAGGATTAGTCTGGGGGATATCACATGATACTCTGACCTGCTAAGAACTTTAGTCATGCCTGCCAAGCACCTGCAGCCAAAGATAGTTTAAGAACTATCTTACACAGGTGGACCCATTGCAACAATGAGATGTACAAGTCATTATGTCGAAAAACGAACTTTACAACTTTGGTGAGGTGGGGAGGGAGGAGGAGGATTCGGTGGCGGGGGGGGGGGGGGAGGATGGGAAGGGATGGGAAGGGGAAACAAAGGAGGCGGCTACAACGCTTGATAAGAAATGTACTCATTATCTTGCCCATGTAATTGTGACCCCTCTGTACAGTATTTTCACAATAAAAAATCAAAAAAAAAGAAAGAAAAGAAAAGACAGAAAAGAAAAAAAGAACTATCTTATGCCAAGAACTCTGTCAGCCATGGACTTGGTGATGATTCTGCAGTGATCATCAGGTAATGGAACTTGTTATCACTGGGGAGGGTGGGGACATTAATAACCGTACCTATTTCTGCTCCATCTCCCAGATCCCTACATTTTTCCACAGAATCCACATCAGACCTCCTCCCTTTCCACAACCACTCTCATAGCTGTCTAGACAAAACATATATACATATATATATATATATATATATATATATATATAATTGATATAGCCAAGGATGTTCCACTATTCCATCATGGTTGCTTCTTGGTTTTCAAGTCACCTAGAGTAGCTCAGTCTCAAGCCCCTGTTTATCAGCAAATTCCTGCAGCCAGCACTGTAGCCAAATGTCCCCCAGACTCCCTTAGCTGCAATTGTTCCCTGCTTTCAGATCCCTAGGGTAGCTCAGTCTCAAACTTTGTCTGGCAGTAGATTTGTGCAACCAGCTGGCAGCTTCTGAAACCTGAGAACTCTGCCAGTGCTGGGCTTAGTTCTCTGTTTCTGAAATGTTCCTCAGGCAATAAAACTTGTTCTCACCAGACAGAGTGGGACTGCCAACCATGCCCCATTTCACTTCCTAATCTCCTGGCAGTGTAAACTTCTCAGCTTACTTACATCAGACCTCCTCCCTCTCCACAAGCACCTCTTAGGACCATCTTCCTCCCAGATGGTCAGGTGTTCCAAGACTTCCTGGCTGTTCCTTGTTTTCAAGTCCCCTGGGTAGCTCGGTCTGGAACAGTCAGTCCTCCCTCAAAATGTTCCCTTGAAACTGTTAGGAGATACAAGAAGCAGGAAAAAAATTCTTTCTTTTCCAACACTGATCCATCACACCAGAGAATCATTGTCTCACCAAATCTCTACACGGGGTTTAAGGCTCACAGGAGGTGGGGCTTGTCTTATAGTTCTCAATCTGTTGCCAAGACTACCTAGCTTACCTTGTGGTGGAAACTTCAAGTTCCCCACCCCTTGGGGGAGACAGGGCTGGAACCACAAATGATTTCCTAATTCGCTCTGTGGCCACCATGCTTTCCAGCTCTCCTATCTCTCTTTCTTGGTTCTCACTTGTCTTCCTCTCTTTCCCAATTCCAGATGTAGTCTATCCTTTGTTACCTCTTCTCTCTCACAGATGGAGAAAGAATCTACCTTGGTATCTTGTTGAAAGACTCCTGAGTTGTGCCATTATTTACAATTTCAATATACCCTTTAAGAATGATGGCTATCTTATTGTTATTATCTTTCAAATACTATAGCAACCCAGGTGAAATTGGGAACCAGGCATTTCACAGAAGGCATCGTACAAATTTTCGTCAACCATGAGATGTTATTGGGCTCCACTACTGACCAGAGAAAGGAAAAGGAACAACAATATATAAATCTTTTACTCATCAAAGTAGAAATTTCTGAAGGCTTGTAATACATATTGCTGATTACAGTGTGGGTGAAAAGCAGTATCTCTGGTGGAGGGTTAAATTGGTGCAGAACCGCTAAAGGGTGGGCTGGCGGTATCTAAGCAAATACCACGTACAAGAACTATTGCTCTCTCCGCTAGAGTTGAGCAGCCAGGTGGATGTAACCAGCCATTTCTCTCAAAACTTCTTGGGAGTAAAACAAATCCATATTTGTTTTTAAAAAAATTAATATAAATAACCCCAATCAAATTCACCATTAAACTCAGGAACCAAATAAATTCTAAATAAGATACATTTCAAAGGGAACTCTCTATTCTCAACATCCAAACTAGGAAACACATCATTTCATAATTACTAGTAGTGATAAATTACAGTCATTGTGATTTTTTTAAGGTTACAGTGATGTTTTTTAAATGCCAACTTTAAAAAATGTGCACTGATTTGGGAGCCCAGAGCCATAACCCCTTTTTGAGGCTGAGGCTAGCCTGTCTGTACCAGAGAGGTCAGCTACCCACAGAGGTGCCCAAGTGGAAGCCACAATAACCTTTTGGGTCTGGTGACCTTCTAGATAGCCTGAAAGGAAATCTGTCTGGGGATTCTTATTTATTCATTTACTCACTTACTTACTCATCCACTTACTGAAATACTAAAGCTTAACCGCAGGGCCTCGGACTTGCTAGGCATGTGGTGTACCACTTGAGCCCCACCCCAGCCCTTTTTGTTTTAGGACTTCTTAGGGTCTTGCTCTTTTGACTCACACGCCAGCTCTAGACCCTGGTCATGAAGATAGTTGTATCTACCTCCCATGCACTAGAATGCTCCCTCCTGAGTCCCCATGAGACATCTGTAACACATCCTTTTCCTGTTTTGTTGTGTTTTTTTTCTCTTCCTCCAGAAAGCTGAAAGTTTGTTTTAGTCTAGGTTTTGTTTTCCTTAGCTTAAATTTTCTGACTCAAAAATATCTAGGTCAATCTCACTCTAGAGATAACCTGCATTCATTCTATTAAAGATGAACTCATTTCCTAATAAACTTTCTTATCATTTTCACACACACACACACACACACGTCTCATGAAATATAGTTGCACATTCCTGTAGTCCCAGATACTCAGGAGGAAGAAATAGGAGGATTAGAGTCTAAGGCTGGCCCAGGGTCAAAATCTCAAGACTATCTGAAAGGCAAAACCAGAAGGACTGGAATATGTATCAAGTGGCAGGGCATGTGTCTAGTAAGCCTAAGGCCTTGAGTTCAATCCTTACTACTGCCCCCAAATTTTCTGGTTGTTTTTCAATTTTTAATATCCCTTACAGGATTTTGACTTTTGTTTAAATTGTTCGAATGCAGATAGTCTTAAATCCATGCATATATGTACATATATAGAAACAAACATTAAAAAAAAAACAAAAATTAGGGGCTGGGAAGGTGGCTCAGTGGTAGAGCGCTTGCCTTGCATGCATGAGGCCCTGGGTTCGATTCTTCAGCACCACATACACAAAAAGAAAAAAGCCGGAAGTGGCGCTGTGGCTCAAGCCTTGAGCTGAAGAGCTGAGGGACAGCGCCCAGGCCCAGAGTTCAGACCTCATGACCGGACCCCCCCCAAAAAAAAATAATTAAACACAAAGAGCAGAAATTACAGGATAGGCCAAAATGGTCAGAGGTGACATTTTCAGGCAAGTAAGATTTTGACACAACACAGAATCACATTAGAAAAGTGGCCACTCAGTGTATAGAAATTTCAGATATTATAAGTAACTGAAGGGAGGAAGATTAAGACAGAGTATTATAGGGGGTGAATTTAATCAAAGTATATTATATACATGTATGTAAGTCATCACAGTGAAACCCCTTTTACAATTAATTCATGCTAATAAAAAAGAAATAAAACACGAAGCAACTATCCTCATGCCTCCTCCTAAATTATCTGTAGATAACACAGCTTCTCTTGTCCTAAAGATAGCTCATATTTGTCAAGGCAGGATGTCCTTCTAAATGACCTAGAGTTATTAGAGGATCTTCCAAAGACAGCTCCTCAAGAAACCCCCAAAGCAATTTCCTGTGCCAATTAATAGATTCACCTTCGGGAGGTGACAGCCTTCATTCTGTGTAGTTATGAGTCAAGAAAAGAAGCAACGCAATATGAACCCATTCCTCCTCAATCTGATGTTTTAGGTCCACAAACCAGTTTCCTGGCAAGAGAATAAGACACAGATTGACTCGAGAAGGAGGAGTGACCAGAAGTAGAACTGACTGCTTTTCCAACAAGGACAAATGCAATATCTAAAGAAGGCTCATATTATTTGTGATCCCGCTATCCACTAGGTTCAAGGAAGCCATTTAAGGTAAATCCTGAACCTGTCTCGCTATCCTGAGCTACTGTCTTCTTCTTTCCTAATGTCACTGCCTCCTAGCACACTGTCTCTACACACAGATTCAGGGCTGTACCCCAGTGTCTCCCACCCTTACCCTTACCCTCACCCTTACCCTCACCCTTACCCTCTTCAAGCAAGATTTAGAATTCAGTACTACTTCAGCCCCTGGATCTATCACTACGTCACCTCCTGCCCTATATTCCTCACCTATTGCTGCTATAATTACTGCAATAACTACTACTATCTTAGTGGTTTAAAATGACAAAGATAATAGTCTCTAAGTCAACTATTTCTTGGCTCTGGATCTCATGAGGCCAAATTCAAAGTGTTGGCCTTGCCGGGCTCTAATCTAGAGGCTCTGGAAAACAGTATGTTTTCCCAGCTCCCTGATGTTGTTAGCAGAATTCCGTTCCTCCTGGCTGTAGAACTGAAGCCTCTCTGTCCAGGAACCTCCCTCCTTCAGCAACTTGAGGTCACCTACATTCCTCACCTCATTACCCCCTTAACCTTTAAGCCAGCAAGGACACATTGGAGTCTTTCCCACCCTTTGCATGTCTCTGACTTTCCCTTTTGCCCTGTCCTCAGACTCCAGCCAGAGAAAGTTTGCAACTTTTTAAGCACTCAGATGACCACATCGGCATCCCGGATCCCACTCTCCATGATCAAGAATGATCTTCTTATCTTCACATCAACAGATTATTAGTTAATATTTTAATCAAATCTGCAAAATCCCTATTGTCCCCTCACAAAACATCTTTGCTGGCTTCAGAAATTGAGGTGTGGACATAATATAGGCAACTATTCCAGACAGATTTATATTGTGATACTAATGGAGAACCTTCTGCCCCTAGCCATGCCCTTCTGTGCTGGAACAAACCACAGAAGTAGCCTTCCACTTGAATTCTTTTCATGCCAGGGTATCCGGGCTCCTTACCACCTGGGATCAAGCTTGAGAGACCAGTTTTCAACCTCCACTTCCTCCCCAGTGGACTGCCACAGGCTGATGCTGTATAACGATTGTAGGTGCTCCAGGAGGCCATGACCGCCATGCTCCAGGACTGGGCTCCCGCTGCCTCACTCACCCAGAACCGGCTCTAAGAACTGTCACGATTGTCTTTCCACCTCCATTCTCACCACGATAGCCATCAAAAACTTTCTGCCAGATCTGGTGGCAGAAAAACAGGCAGAAAGAAGAGACTGCAAAGCTGCCTACTAAAGCCATAAATCAAGAGCGATTCATTTTTTCTGCTGGAGATCCACTAAATACTTCCAATCAAGTCACATTTTGTAACTTATCGATGTTGACAATGTGTTCTTCCAAATCGTGCTTATTTCAAAACATTTCTCCCCAGGAAGAAATATGTTCTAGCTTTCTTGGCTTTAAGGCTGGGAACGCAAACAGCACTGAGAATTTATATAATACAGATTTAATATTTCCCTACCTCCTCATCATTTCAACTCCTACTCAATGTGTTTCCCTGGAGGAGTCTAACTTCCTAACCAATCCACAAATATAAAAGAACAGCCACAAAGTCTGCAATAAGGAAAAGAGAAAGAAAAGGAAACCTGTCCCCGGATGTAAAATAATATACTCATTGACACTATCTAGTGGGTGGCCCGATCACTAATCAGTCTCCCTTACTTGGTCTTCTGTTCCCCCAAACTCAGACTATATAGCTAGTCCAAGTTGAAGCTGCACACACACACAGCATGAGGTAATTGTATCCATTTGGTCTATGGCCACTTCTAGTTTTGTTAACTTTGTACAAATATCTTCATTCATCAATCACAGTCCACAACTCAGGTACACAAAGCACTGTGTCACTATATAATAAGTCGGGTTGATTTCTAAATGCTGTTAAATTCAAGGTAGTAGAAAATTTAACCTCCATTACATTCAGTTTCCAAACAGCTAGCTCCCTGAAGCCATAGGTAAGTAAGAGTGTCTGCCTTGGCTCTGGGACAAGCCTTGTGGACAAGCATTGGCTTGCTTATTAAAGAGATTCCTCCCAGCCCGGCACCAGTGACTCAGGCCTCTAATCCAAGCTACTCAGAAGGTTGAGATCTGAGGATTGAGATTCATAGCCAGCCTGGGTAGAAAAGTCCATGAGACTCTTATCGCTAATTAAACTGCTCAGAAAAAGCCAGAAGTGGTGCTGTGGCTCAAGTGGTAAAGCGCTAGCCTTGAGCAAAAAGAGGCTCAGAGGCAGTGCCCAGGCCCTGAGTTCAAGCCCCAGGACCATGAGAAAAAGAGAGGGGTGGTGGAGAGAGACAGATATTCCTCCCTGCTGCTGTCAATCATACATGGTCCAGACTGCCTCATGAGCCACCTCTCCTCCAAGGGAGTCCTTCCACATCTGCAGGTGCCGTGCTAAAGCCATATCCAAGGCCATCCCTTCCCCCCAAGCCCCCAAACTCCAGTGTACTAGGAGAGGCTCCATTGTCTTGCTACTCACTCCTTCGTCTCTTGGTATCTGATCCCTGAGCAGAAGCCTTGGGAATCTATAGCCTCATCTCCTCCATGGGCTTAAACCTTTCTTATATAAATTCTCAGTAGTTTGTGTTTCCCTGAAACAACAAATAATCCCATATTATGATGTTCCATAGCCCTTACTAATGAGCATGCAGGGCTCTCACCCCCAAATTTTCTTCAGGCTTGTGTCCAACAGCAAATCCTGACATTTCAGTGGTGCACACCTTTCTAGTTTCCTGAGCTGAGAAGAAGGTGAAATTTGGCCATTGCAGCTTTCCCTCTGACTGACCCAATGGGCTATTCTGGCCCTTGGGAGGGGAATCAGCTTGTCTTTCTTTGTGAGAACAGTCTATAGCTTATTTCCGCATTCAGTGCATAAGAATTTTTTGTTTAAAGTATTATTTAGAAATATACCGTGGGTGTTTTTCAGCAAGTCATTGAAAGGTATTAACACAAACTTTCATGAGCAGGATAAATTAAGCCTTCCTGTGTAGTATCTTTCTGCTGCCTTTTTTGAGGTAGAAAATGAAGACCACCCCAATGAGAAAACAAAGGTTACTGATGTAGAGTTTGATGTAGCACAGAGGTCAGTCAGCAGCACTTAAATTTGGTAGAGGCTCAAACGCAAACAGAGGAGGGGAGAGCTCTACCATGGGAAAAGGATAGCTTCAGGGATGTTCTGACTGGGAGTTATTGGCCTGGGGAAGCTGATGGAACAGCAGCCTAGACAATTACTTAGGGAGCAAATTTAACTTCCTCTGGTTGGTCCTAAATTGGAAGCAGACAAAGGTTAGAGAAGCTGCCAGTTATAAAGCAAGTACTGGCTTTTTGAGGATGATGATTACAGGGCTTGCTGTTTGACTTCTTGGACCACTTGCTACACAGAGAGGTCTGTCTTCCTCCACTGACTTACACACAGTAGGCTGGTTTCTTGGTCTGGCTCTTAGAGATAGTAGGTTACTTTCATTATAGTAAGTGAGCCAGCTTCTGAGACTGGTGCTAGACAATGTGGTTTGATTTTCTCAGTGTGTTCAATCTCACCGGCACGTGCAGATGTGCTGGGGAGAGCTGTCTGGGCTTGAAATACTCCAAGACTGCTCCTCATCTCCCCGCAACCAGCCAGAACTTCTGTGTCCTACAGGACACTGCACCAAAATGATCTGCTTTTGGTCCCTATTACCCCAACTAGTCCACAAATCTCTTTGCAACAGGAACCACACTTTTCAGACTCCTCTATATATCCTATGGTTAATGCTCAGCACACTACATGTGCTCAAAACGTTGGTGGGTCTAGATCCATGAGTGACTTGGTTTAATCATTTCAGCATCATTCCTGGGTTGTTTGGTCCTTGTTTGACAAGTACAAAATTTTCCCTTGGGATAACCACAGTGAGCTGTTAGTATTGAAACAGCACCTCATCTACTATGAAACACAAGTAAATGCAGAAGGCAATAAACCCCAGGGTCACTAACACTACCACAGTGATCACCACTCCATAATGGTACATTTAACTTGTGTTTAAATTAAAAACAAATGCCTTTGACCACTTCTGTTCAGAATAAAAAGGCACATTATCTCATGTAAAACAGAACCTCAGATAATTCTGATAAATGAAGCTAAGTACTGCCTGTAAGAAAAATGTTCTAAGTGATACACAGACTCGGTTGTGTCTCTATTGTTCAGAATGTCTAGGCCTGAGAATTCCCTCATTCCACTTCCACAGAATGATTAGAATGTCTTAGAGTCATGAAGAAGGATAATTTTTTAATGCACATGAGCTCATCCCTGCTGTCAGACACTACCTTTTAACACCTCAATCCACCAGCTCACAGCTTTGCTGGCTGGAGGTGTTATCTAAATGCAATACCTCTCAAGAATCTGAAGACACGAACTTAGCTGGCGACTCTGTGGGACTTAGTGTCATCGCCATGAGGAGATCACTTTTCCCCTTGTAAATCACTTTTCTTCTTGATATGGAAAGGCTGAGGCTGAACATGATCAAACATGCACTAAGCCAGGATGATCTAAGAATAATGTATGATGATGACGTGGGAAGGTTGATCTGCTCTTGAAAAAATGAAGAATACAAAGAGAAAGAAATGTGAATTCAGGATTCTTCTGGTGTGTCAAATGGCAACTGTAGCTGAAGATCTTCTTCTTAAGACAGTCTTTCTTTCTGGGTTTCTAATTTCTACAAACAGCAACCCTAGATCCCCACATGCCTGGATTCAAGGCCTGGAGTCAGCATCTGTGTATTTGTCTCTCTTGTATTAGGGGGTCAGTTTCCCCCTGGACCAAAACAGCCTCCAAAATCCACGCATATCTGTCCCATGTCCCTCTCCACTGCTGCCACTTCATACAAACCTACTTTAAGCCTTCAACACCCAACAGTATTAAGATATCCCTCTAGTTGGCTTATTATACCTATTTTTCCCCTTACAGGTGAAGCTAACAGTCCATGCCAGAGCATTCCATTCCCTAGGAAACACAGCTCGATCTCTCTGCCTGTCTAGTACTCAAAGCCAGCCATGATACTGTAAGCTTTCCTTTCTTCCTTACAGTTCAAGCTAACTACTTTGTCCTAATACCTTCCTGTCACCTCAGGTAAGTACTCAGAGGCTCTGAAACAAAGTCTCACGCAGGCAACTGACTTCAGTATAACAACTATTTTCACAGTGTCTACATTATATTCAGTAGCACAAGTAATCCAGAGAAGGTTTAATGTATTCAGCCAAGTGAACACAAATTATATGCAAATATTATGCCAAGTGATAATAGAGACTTGAGCAGCTACAGATTTTCTATTCACAGAGAGTGGGGCCTTTAACCAGTTCCCCAGGATACAGAGGGATGCCTGTGATTCTGGTGTGTGTGTGATTGTGTTTAATTGAGTGTGCATTTGTCCAGGTGTAGATGTATATACATGTACATTTCTTACTGGTTTTAGAAAATGATACCTAGAGAGATTGTGGTCTTTGATCTTCTTCTAAAGACCTGTGAACTACACAGAATTCTCATGTGTGACACACTCTCGTGAGATTTCCTGCATTTAGATTACCATAGTTTTCAATCACAACTATTTGTAATGCTCTAGTAATGGTCCATTCCCATTGATCACAACAACAGAATGATACTAAAGGGAATATCCAATTCACTCACTGCTTTCTCTGAAACTTTTATTCAAAAAAAAAAAAAATCAGCTGTTAGTTTTGCGAAGCCATGGATTCCCAACTGATTGAAACATAACAACTTCACAGTTAAATGTTCTTAGGCTCCAAGATATTCCAATATATAAGGTTTCAGCTAGGCTAGAAGCCTGCATTTCTGTGATTAAATTTTCAATTTTTTGTGAGATAAGGAGCTGTTGTTCTCTAATCCCTTTTTGTAAAAGCATACTCTAGGAATAAAACACCTAAATTTTTATTACAGTCTCCAGAAGTGCTAAGTTGGAACACCCCATCAGGACTCTGGGAGGTGGGGTGAAGTTAGGAAGAAAGAAATGAATCCATATTAGAAGTAATAAACTCTTTCCAAGTCAATCTTGGCAAACCCAGTTATTATGGGTTAAATGGTGTTCCTCCTGCCCAGGTAGTATACTGAAGCCTTAACTTCCAGTGCTTCAGAAGATGATTGTAGCTAAAGGTGGCCTTTAAAGAGCTGATTCACTTCAAATTAGGTCCTGATGGTGGCCTCTAAGTCAATCTCACCAGTGTTCTTATAAGAAACATAAATTCAGATGGAAAAAAGAAGTACAAGAAAACACAATGCAAAGGCACAATCAAAGCACTCTCCCACCACCTCTACTGCCCCCAAAAGAAAAAAAAATAACTAGTTGTTGCCTTGACCTCAATCCTCAGCAGGTGAGTACATACAATGATACCGTTCAGACTCCCAGCCAGTGGTTTCAACATCCCTAGCTGACTGAAAGATAGGAGTAGCTTAGCTTACCTACCTCAATGGTACATAGTCTGCAGGAGGTGGTTTGAAATGTGTCACTACACTACGATGCTCTTCATTTTCCCAACTAGGATGCCAGAAATCAGGGCTGAGGCATCCAAAGACCACATGTGAAGGAAAGGAAGAACCAGAGACTGGATCATCAACAATTAAGACAATACATTTGTGTTGATTAAGGTCCAGCTATCACCCCCTACCCATGTGAATGAAGGAAGAGAGCATGCCAGAAGGTATCACCTCTTGGCTATCAGAAGCTGGCTCAGCTTGACAAATCAAAACCAGCAACAGTCACGTGGAACAGCTTTCACACTTAATCTACTGGAATTCTTCCACAAATCCATATAATGGTCTGTCCAGTAAGAAATCCTTATTAGCTGGAGATGATGGATTTATTAAAAGTTTTATTGCCAAAGTGAAAAGCTGTAATCTTTTATTTTGCAATGTGTTGCTGCACTTTAGCCAAATCTGACAATATTCTGGCAAGTATTATGAGAGTAGCTGAAAGAGCTCAGCTTAATTAGATTCATTGCCTGCTGTAATTGTCGACAGCATTGTTCCATCCTTATCTCACTTCTTTTCCAGCTCCGTCCTTCCCATGTGCCTGTGCATGGGTATGCATGGAATCCAAGATTGCAGGACACAGGACAGTGGATAGGAATGCAATTGCAGAGACACTTGTCGCTCTGAAACATTTGCCTCCTTCTTCTCCTTCCACATCTGACTGCTGAAACTCACCTGCAAAGAGGCAGTGTCACTATTCAGAGAGAAATGGGGCTTTAGGGGGGACTGGTCTAGGGTGGAGGCAAAATGAAGTATGGATGGTGCAGAGAAAAAGGGAACAAGTTCAAGTGAGGGGAATTAAAGAGGAAGACACTAATCAAAGAAGAAAATAGAAAGGAGGGGAAAGAAGACAAGGGAAAAAAAGAGGAAAGAAGGAAAGGAGAAAGGAACACTTATGCTTTATCTCTTCCAAAACTACACATTGAAATCCTTACCCCAAATACCTGCAATTGTGAGCTCCATTGAAAATAAGGTCTTCAAAGATGTAACCAATTAATTCATTACAGTGAATACTGACCCAATATGACCTTATAAAAAAGAGAAAATGTTGAACACACAGATAATACAGAAGGAAAATCTTTTAAAGAAGGAAGCAAGCCAGGTACTGGTGGCTCATGCCTTTAATCCTACCTACTCAGGAGGCTGAGATCTGAGGATCGCAGTTCAAAGCCAGCCCAGACAAGAAAGTCCGTGAGACTCTTAACTCCAGTTGAGCACCAGAAAACCAGAAGTGGCAGTATGGCCTAAAGTGGTAGAATGGTAGCCTTAAGTAAAAGAGCTCAGGGACAGTGTGCCCTGCGTTTAAGACCCCTGATGAACAAAATAAATAAATAAAAGATGGAAGCAAAGATTAGAGTGAATCTGCCATAGGCCAAGGAATGTTAGGGACTATCTGGGGCTGGCAGTGAGGAAGAGTCCCTGTAGAGCCTTCAGAAGGTGAATGGCCTAGCCTACTGTTACTGTTTTTAAGACTCTCGATTTGTGTGGTACTTTGTCATGGCAGCTCTAGCAAACTAATGTCATTAGAGATTTGACGAACAGAAACTTCCAACTGGCAAGGTGCTTCTGACCTGCCTGCACCCATAGGGAAAACTCAGGAAACACGTTCAAATTTGCAACCAGAATAACAATTACTGCCATTTCTGTAAGGTACTACGGACAAAGGCAGGAGAGGAAATACAGGGTGAACCAACCAACCTCATACATCTTTTCTTTCCAGCTAACTCAGGCTTTGTAGAAACAAGATGCTTAACTAATGTGTCAATAAACTAATTAATCCATTTATACAGGTATCTAATAGTTATGGATTCAAGGACCACAATTTTACAATGAGGTTATTTAGTTTGGGGAATTGGCATGATATTCATCTGAAACCAGTAACTAGGTATCTCATCATAAACAGTTTTATCTTCTGTGGTAATGAGATGTGATTGGAGGGAGAGAGAAGAGGAGAGGATCGAAAAGAAGAGGCAGGGAAGAAGCTGTGTTTTGCTATTAATGTAAAAATTGTTCATGGGTAGAGAAAGTTCACTCATCACGATTCTCTTTAGAGAGGGAATGGATTTTATGTCGAAAGATACCTTGATAAGCTTATGCCTGCCCCCCAGTCTGGGTCAATAGGCAAAGTTTAGGGGATATTTTTCAAAGATATCTTTGGAGACATCAGAGAAAAGCCCTAGCTGTTTAGATCTTTTCTGTTGTTGTTTTCAGTTTTATTCACATATATTTTACAAAACAAATAATCAATTTTAAGTTCACAATTCTGATATAGACATAGAGGGAAAGATTCCTCTAACAACAATAATCAAGATTCTGTACAATCTTTCACTTCCATAAGTCTCAAGAGCTTGGCTCTTGAAAGGACGAAAAGCAATCATGTGATGATAGGGAGGAAGATGAGAGATGGGAAGAGGATGGCTGAGGAGCCAACAGAAGAGGGATATATAAGGTTGAGATGAAGTTGAGATGGGTTTATATTTATATTTATAACTTAGGTCAACCCATCTCAACCTCAATATACACCCAGTGGTTGGGCATCCATTCAATTCTATCACAGCTCTCGACTTGCCTAGGTGTTTCTTTTGCCCCATGTGATGTGAACTAAGTCTGAAGCTATGTAATTGTTCAACTGAAAGTTCCTTGGCCAAACCCACAAGATCCACAGATGCAGCTTTGATTTCCCACACTAGGCCAGACAGCAGAAGCTGCAAACATCTGGAGTTCACCTCATCTAGAAAATTACAGGGAGTGTACTACCAGAGCTGATGACGGAGGCAGCTGGCTGGGAGTTCACGCGTGTGTGGACATGTCATCTACAACTCCTCAGTCGTGGCAGCTGGGTTCTGAAGGAACCAGGAATGCTTTTCCATTGCAAGGAAAAGCATTCTAACAAAGGGGAACTGACTTCCATTAATTTTCACTGTAAGCCATTAGGTTAGTCACTTGGTTAGTTAGATTCACAAAATCTAATAATAATAATGACAGAATTTTTCTTCCATGTGTAATGGGCCTCAGGCAGACTGATGGAACTTTTTTAAAAAAATGGAAGTGCCCTATGCTTATTAGAATAGTTTGCTTTGGTCCAGTAGGAACTTAACTGAAGTCTTGTTCAAAAGTACACATTGCTTATCACAGTTCTGTGTGAATAGCGTTTCTTTGTTTGTTTTTAAGTTCAATTGACTATTGTCTGAATAAAACAAACTAAGAGAAAACACAAAAACAGATAAAGGGAGAACTATGCAAATGCATGCCCCCAGCAAGTTGACAGAAATCAATACATTCTCTATCATTAATAAAGATATAACATTGGAATGTTAAATTATAAGTTTTCATTACAAATAAAATCAAAATATACAAAATAGGATGTAGAACAGATTCTAGGGTAATAGAGAAGACATATAAATTTTTAAAAAATTAAGGCTTGAAATATTTTGAAAACAAAATTAAATCATTTTGCCCATCAGACAAAGATTAAATGTTATGACAATCTATTTGGACATGATATTGGATAATGGGCTTTTATGGACCACTGAAAGAAACACAAATGGATATAGTCTTTCTCGAAATGCTTTGCAAAATGTTTTCACATTCCTACTCAGCAATCCCATTTCAAGGAGTAACTTTAGGATGATAACTACCAAAATGTAAAAACTGAACAAAGATATTCAGCATTATTTAGAATGGTGAAGGTTCAGAGAAATCTAAATGGCTGTAAATATACGAGATACATTATGGTATCTATAGATAATGTGATCATCTTGGCCATCAGAAGTGATTTCTAGGTCTATATTTACCAAAATGAAAATAGGTTTGTGACAGAAAACTGAGTAATGATGTTGGGTGCAGGGCATACACATAAAAACTGTACACAAAGATTGACACGAATGTGTATATGCACCAAGGTGATCGTCAGTTTAAAAGTGGGATTTCTACTGCTTTCTATCTGTATTTTTCTGCTTCATTTAAATGTTTTAAAAATAGGCAACATTTTACATATAAAGCTCCTGTAGTTGGAGTCTGAATGTCTCCCAAAGGCCATTCCCAGTCAACAGCACTTTGGAGGGAGGATAGAACCTTTAAGGGACAGGGCTGGGTGGGACCCTGTCCAAATCGCTGGGGGTGTGCCTTTGATGATGATCCCAGTTTCATCCTCACTGGAGAAGAAACTAGGGTCTCCCTTTGCTTCTTAGCCATGATTCATGAAGGTGAATCATGTAGGTGACACCTACACTATCAGTTAGACTTCTATCTCATTATGTTCAGCATTCTTATTTGATCCATACCTTAGATTTTTATTAGAAACATAGTTTGTATCTTTTCCTTTGTATATGCCACTAAACATAAAGCAAGCTGCAGCTGGCTAAATAACATTCAAAGGCTTTCAAAAAATACTGAAACATTTGTGGAAAGACCAAGAAAGCAAATGACTGTCTCTGCAATAATAATAATAATTAAACATTGGAAACAAGGCAAAAGAGCAGAAGGTATGTGGCCTTATCTGTCTTATTGGGTAGTGTCTCTTCCTTCCCCACTCCAAAACAAAATTATGTTCTTCCCAGAATCTGGAAGTAGAGACTTTGTGTATGTAACTAGATGAGGCCATTGAAATACAGTGGAGCCTAAATCTAATAAACAGGTATCGTTAAAGAATAGGACAGATGGGCTGGGAAGGTGGCTCAGTGGTAGAGCGCTTGCCTTGCATGCATGAGGCCCTGGGTTCGATTCCTCAGCACCACATAAGCAAAAAGAAAAAAGCCAGAAGTGGCGCTGTGGCTCAAGTGGTAGAGCGCTAGCCTTGAGCTGAAGAGCTGAGGGACAGCGCCCGGGCCCAGAGTTCAGGCCCCACGACCGGACTCACAAAAAAAAAAAAGAATAGGACAGAAACAGACCCACAAGAAAGAGTAACTTGTGACAATGGAAGCAGAGGTTTGAGGGACGGTGAGGCCAAGGACTATAAGAGCATGTAACCACCAAAGCAGAGAGAGTGTGGGACAGAGAACTCCTCAATGCCTCCAGGATTCAACCCTGCTGACACCTTGGAATTGGACTTCCAGCCTCCTGAGAGAATCAATTAATGGTATTATCAGTCACCTGCTGCAACCTGATACTGCAGCTGGAAACTGATATATCAAGCCAGCATTTAACAAGCTCACACAAATATGAAGTTATTTTATTTTTATATATATTTTTATTATAAAGATACTATACAGAGGGGTTACAGTTACATGACTAAGCAAAACCAAGGAGGGGTCCTTTGTTTTTCCCCTACTATCCTTTCCCTTCCCATCTTCCCAAATCCTCTCTCCCCCTCCCTGCAAGTTGTAAAGTTTGTTTTCAATATAGTATCTTATACATCTCATTGTTGCATTTCAGCATTTTGTTATTTCTTTTCCCTTCCCCAAATTAGAATAATGTATATACAAGATGCAGGGTAATGGAATCAAATACAATGAAAACAGGGGTCATACCATTGGGGGAGGAACATAAAAAAGAAACAAAAATATCACATGATACATTATAAATACATTTAAAAAAACAACACGAAAGATAAAACCCTATCTTCAGGTTCATTTCGCTTAGCATCATCTTATATGGTCATATGTACATAGCTTTTGACCTTTTCTGCTTGTCCTAGATATATACTAATTATTGCATAAGGGAAATATTTTAGAATGATCACTTTGGTTTTTGGGGGGGAGGCCAGGAGATGGTTTACTTGCTTTTTAGATAATTCTACCCTTACAGTTACATATCTGCTGTAGGCCTTTGTCCAAAAGAGATGTGAATTATTCCTGACTTATAAACAGATAAGCCTAAAAGTTGCAATTGTATCCATCAGTTTTATTCCAAAGTAGTCATTTCTGATGGAGATAATTCCTATTCCTCCTCTTCTCATTCAAATTGGTCATTCTAGGTTCCTATTTCCTTCTTAGAAAGTTGAATAAACCGTTGACATTTCTTCATTCTATATGTGCATGGGAGTCAGCCTTAGCAACATGGTGATTTTGAAGATCAGGAAATCCTTATGAAGGGATGTAAGTCATTGTCCATCTGAATTGAAGAAAGTGCTTTCCTCAAATGTTCTTCCTTTCTTGTTATGGGTTTAAACAGCCTGGGCTCAATGGGAAGTTGAGGATTTTTTTTCAAGTTGACCTGTTTTGTTGTTAGATATTTATCATTAGAAAGTTCTTTCTCAGACTCACTCAAAATCCCTTCCCAATGCTTGCCTAGTAATTAGAATTATGCTTTGGGGAGCTGCACATCATCTGACTGACAGCTCTTGATATTTTCAGTATCATATCCTCCTACTAACTAAATATCCTTAGGACCCTACTCTGCAATTGTTATATAGTAGAATGTAGAAATTGAATTAAATTCAATAAACCCTTTCCAACTTCTGCTATGAAAATAGAAAGTGAATCAGATAACACACAAATCATGAAGACAACACTACACTTAAACAAATCTCTGCATGAACCATGGGTAGATGGGAAAGCTACTAAACAGCATTTTAGGATTCACTGAGGACCCAAGAGAAAACAATTCATTCTTTGTAGAGAGAAGTGCTCCCACATTGGCCCAAAAGACTCCAAGGCAGAGGTAGAGAAAAATATAAAGAAAGAAAGCCTAGAAGAAATTTTCAAAATTCCATTAGAACATGCTCAAAATTCCATTAGAAGCACAAAAACTACAAAGGTAATTAGGAAAAAAATAAATGATACTCTTAGGCACAATTACCCAGCTCCTGAAACATGAAAACAGAAGGTTGTGATCTGCCCAGAGTCCAAAATCTTAAGATAAATAATGAAAATGTGTCAGTGTTTATACTCAGCCCAGTTTGAGGAAAAGGGAGACTATAAGAAAGATTATAATATATTGAGATTAAAAAAGCAAAGCTTGGAAGAAACAGGAATCAAATGGGAGGAAGTTTGGGATAACAAACTTTAAGTGGAATTAGTTTCATGTTTTCTAGTACAAATCCCAGATCTGGCTCTTGCCTTCTGCATGACCTTGAACAAGCTACTGAACTTGCCTAAAATTCAATTTCCTCTTCTGTGAAATTAATACTAATAACAAACTTCATGGGGGCATAATAATATAATATATGAAAACAAGTATCCTGTGTCTATGTCTGTCACACACTACCAGAGAAGATTTCACTCCTATCAGTATTATGCACTATCACTATATGGCTTTAACACATAGTTTCAAATAAAGGTTTAAGGTTAGAGGAAACAAAATTTGTGGAAGGGAACTAAGAAAGAAGGAAAGGCTGAGGAAATCAAGAGATCAAGAGGCAGATTTGGGGAAGTAGGTTTTGTTTTGTTTTGTTTTTGTCCTTTGTGGGGCCTGAACTCTGGGCCTGGGCACTGTCCCTCAGCTCTTCAGCTCAAGGCTAGCACTCTACCACTTGAGCCATAGCACCAATTCTGGATTTTCTGCTTATGTGGTGCTGAGAAATTGAACCCAGGGCCTCATGCATGCAAGGCAAGCGCTCTACCACTGAGCTACCTTCCCAGCCCTGAGAAGTAGTTTTTAAATGAACTGGCTAAACATGTAACTCCCCTCCCCCAGCCAGCCTTGACCCCTAGTTTTACCACATACCAGCTCTTCTCTAACCTCTCTGTGCCTCTGCATATACATCTTTACACAAAAGGTATGACAATCACCAGTGGCTCACATACCTGTACGACTAGCTACTCAGGAGGCTGAAATCTGAGAATCAAAGTTCAAAATCAAAGCCTGTACTAAAAAGTCAATGAGACACTTATCTCTAATTAGGGAAAAAACCTAAGGGACAGCACTTAGGACCAAACGAATTAATATATGAAACAGACTTACTGAAACTTTTGTATATTAACACATGATCATATATTAGTTTCCAATATATTCTATGCTATAGTATAATGAGAAAATAGTGTGATGTTATTGGAGATCACATTGTCTTCTATAGTTCCTTCAGGTATCAAAGTTTAAATGCAAATCTAACTAGTTAGACTACCCACCTTGTTTGCTTAATTTATTATTACACACCTAGTGTTGAAAACATACAATCAACATGAAAATTTATGTAAATACTATGCAAAATATGATGCTTTATGATTAAGCAGATAAAAAGATCAGTTAGCCTTCCTCTACAAAGCATTTTTAATATTTATACCAAAAAAAATCCTTAACTTGGGAAATATTGATTGACCTACAAATGTTCTCACCAACTCTTGTGCAATTTGGGGATTCTATAAATAGAAATGAACATGGTGCTCTGAAGAAAAAGAACTTTCAGGAAAAATGAAAAAAAAAGTAGCTAATGTGAGAATAAATAGCAAGCTTCTTAAACTAGAGTATAGGTGGAATATAAGAAGCTTCATAAATATAAGACAATACATCAATGAGAGGTTTATAATATGTGACATTATTAAATAGTAAATACTTCTTTAACTCAAGGAATATAAGATATATCCCAGTCTGTACAAGGGATTAAATTTTCTTTTGGTTCATCAAATATAATAATCTGTATATAACATTTTTTACTTACTATATTCAATATTGTGTCCCTTTCCCTTCTATCTCTCTTCTGACACTTGTCAGCAAACAACTTTCATTTTAAAGTTCTTTGCTCTGTCTTCTCTGAGAGTCATCTAGTAAAACACAAAGATGACTTCTTATCTAACATCCTTTCTTCCTTCAAGAACATCCAACTTACCAGCCACGTGGCCCTGTGTGATTAGGGGAAAGAAATCTGCCTTACAGTCAACTCTGATAGATCAAAGTTGTTTCTCTTCTTCTTACCAGAGGTTGGCTTAGAGGTGGCCATATAGTCAGAATCTCTTCTAGGCAATTTCTGGGAAAGATTTTTCTCTTCCCTAAGAATCATAGAGAAAGACATCATAGGAAAAGATTCCTTCCTGCTTTGAAATGCTATCATTATAAAGAGGATGCCAAAAAAAAAAAAACCTGATTGAGCCATATTCTACCACGAGAGGCCATCATAATCAAGATGGCAACACAAAGCCATGACAAGAACCTGAGGATAGCCTTCTTTTAAGGACACATGTTGAGGTATGTTTAGGGAGGGAGAAGGAAAGGAGAAGACAAGTTCTGCAGAAAGAGTAGTTCTAGCATTTTTCAGGATGTGACTGTCAAGGGAAGAGATGAGTGCTTCCAGTTTAAGTCATTTTTCCATCACTTCTCGGGGAAAAAAAAAACACCTCATTATTTCCGATGTGGTCTTAATGTTTGTGCTTCCCTTCAAGCTCATAACCCCTGATTTTAGGAGACAGGGTCTTTGTGAGGTAGTTAGGTCCTGAAATGAAATGAATGTTCCTTCCCCGTCCACCAAGTGAGGATACAGCAAGAAGGTGACCTCTTATCAACCTCCAGAACTGAGAGAAAGGAGAATTCCTGTTGTTTATAAAGGGGCCAATTTATGGTATTTGGTTATAGCAGCCTACATAGACTAAGGCACCCTCTGATCTTTATTCCTCAATTCATGCCACTTCTTTCTTTCTTGATCCTAAAGGTCATATTATACTGTGCACAGTCAGAAATAACCTATTAACAGCCGAATTTGAAAGACATTCCTTAACATCCATCATGTTGGACCAATTTCCCACTTTTGGCTCTCCTTCTGGAGATTCCCTGCTCTTGGGTTCCATAGCCTGTATTACCATAGTTTGGGCCAACAAATTTCACAATCTTCTCCCAGCTGCCTCTCATATGTGGGCATTGGATAATCTTACACCTTCTAAAGAAAAGTTGAATTCTTTACCTGTTCCTAGGAGGTCAGCACTAGGTATATGGAATATCCTGTTTGTTAAGTCAGTCTTTCTTTTTCCAGGGGTGTTGAGTCATGCTACATTACACTAATGATGTAATCTATGGTAGGGGCCTCAGGCTCCCTCAGCTTCACCCATGGAGAGACTGGAAACGCAGGTCAGTAATATGAGCTATGGTCTTGTCTATGTGACTAACACCTTATTACTATCCTTGAGCAGCAAGGCTTGTATGAACTTTCTAGTTGGCAAACCTTCACTGGTCTTGTCCCATAGAGATGATGGGACTACTTAGTACTACTAATACAGCTCCACAAGGACAGGACCATGGGAAGTCTGTGCCTGGTGTCTCCTGGCCTCTTCTTTACATAGTGTGTTTCTTGCTGAATCTTTCTGAGTCTGTCACCTTAGATGCTATATAAACGGTAACTATGAGAATAGCAGCTCTGCTCACTTCTGAGATCCCCCTGCTAATCATTAGGTCCTGAAATGAAATGAGTGCTCCCACCCCTGGGAAGGAGTGCTACTTCCTTGGAGTTCTGGATAAGGCCCTTCCCGGACCTTCCCTCAGTCAGGCTCACGCAAGGTTACAGCTTTCATTGTCTACTATGTATTCAGATCTATAGCAGCAGCCTAGACTTCTCTCCTGGGCTCTGCACCAGAAGTATCCAGCCCCTGGTACATTTTCTTGATGTCTCACAGGGTTCTTATGAACCGTTTACTTGCCCCATTCCCAACCTGTCTCCTGTATTCCCTGTCTTCTACCCTTCCATCATTAGAAATCTGTTTCTTCCCTGAGGGCATGAACTGTTCTGCTCTGAAATGGCAGCCTTTAGCATAGCAGCTCACAGATAACCCACACTATGTTTCTGTAAAAATAAATAAATAAAAAGTAAGTAATTAGCCCACTGTTAAATAAATTTCATTTCTTATTAACAAGCCTATTTTAGAGAGAAGTGATAATAGTACTGGGTTTGTACTGAGCGCCTTGTTCTTGCAAGGCACATTCTCTATGGCTTGAACCACACCCCCAGCTCTTTTCATGCTTTTTTTTTTTTTTTTTTTTTTTTTTGCTTTTCCTACATAGCCGGGATGACAGATATGTGTCACCATGCCCAGCATTTTATTGGTTGAGATCAGATCTCTCAATCTTCCTCTCACTATCCCATCCTGACTGCCCTCAAACCACACCACCAGCCTCTTACCGATAAGGATGTGGATTTTCTCCATACTGAGCCAAAAGCCAGGATAAGCCATGTCCTGCTAATAGGGGCCATAATGGGGGTAACAAACCACTTAAGGGGTAGGAAGAAATGGGTGCAGCGTCTGTAGACAACTGAAAGACAGTAATAAAATGGACTAACATTTTGTCTACCTTTTATTTTCACCAAATGCTGGTGATTCTCACTAGGTTAGTCATTGTTGTGCTGATTAAAAAAATGAACAACTGGCTCTGTGGGTAAAGATGTAGACATATATTTGCTCATATGTGAATTACAAATGTTATTGGCATGAATGTGCAGCTCAGTTTTGCAAATAATGCTTCACTTGAAATTTCATACCATTGTCATAAAATACTCTTGTTTTTTTCCAGACTTCTACTTTATCCAACCCATGACTGCAACTCAACTGTGATTTAACAAATGAAATTGCATCTTAATCCACTTTTGTCCAATAAATTTATGGCCATTAAATCCGGTGTGTGTTACCTGTTAAAATACTTCTCACCTTTGCCTTTGCCTATGTTAAACTCAGCAGACTGATTTCTCTCAGCTTCAGCAACAAGCACAACCCTATTTTCAATTTTAACCTGTATTATAGGCTTCTTCATCACTTTCTTAAAGTCTAGAGATGAGCAGCAAAAGAACAAATTCGGCCTGATTTGTAATGGTTGTTGATGTCCCTGGAGTAAACCTTCCCCCTAGGCAATCTGCCAATGTGACATCATGGGGTGTGGCCGCAAGCCTAGGCACTGTCTCTTACCACTGTAGTTGGGTATTCCTGATCCAAAATGCTCAGGACTGTAAGTGTTTCAGATTACAAAGCTTTTTGAAATTGGGACTGTTCCATAGAATACTAAATACTTCACTGTATTTGATGTTGATATAATTTGTGGAGGGGAAGAGAAAAAAACAAACTGTTTAAATAGGATTATAGGTGGACCCATTACAACAATGAGATGTACAAGACGTTATGTGGAAAAATGAACTTTACAACTTTGGCGGGGTGGGGGGTGGGGAGGCGTGGAGGGGGGTGGGGGGGTGTGAGGGTCGGGGGTGGAGAGGAGAAGGGATGGTATGGGGAAACAAAGGAGAAGGCAACAATGCTTGACAAGAAATGTACTCACTACCTTGCCCATGTAATTGTAACCCCTCTGTATGGTATTTTCACAATAATAAATATATTTATATATATAATAACATATATATATACAATAACAAAAAAAGAATACTAAATACTAAATGACCATTTCTAATGTGCAAAGTCTGACATTTGAAATGCACGAAAACTTAAAATGGATTACTCAAATGATTTGTTGTTGATGTTGTTTTAAGTCTTTCAAATTACAGATTTTCCGATTAGGGATGCTCAGCCTGTAGTTAAGAGTGGAAATTAGGGGGATGGGGAGGGCGAGGGGAGGAATCTTCAAACTTAAGAAATGTTAGGAAGGAAGAACCCGGGGAATTTGTTGGATATCAGGTAAAGGAAGCGTTTGGTAAACACCAGTTGGGGCTCTGGATATTTCAGGCCAGCAGGAGGAAAGAGGAGGAAAAAAATGGGGTGAACTTGGGATGTGTTCCATTTGATGTGCTCGTGACACCACGAGAAATCTCGACAAATGGCCTAGAGCTCAGAGAAAGCCAACGCCAGAGATGTAAATCTGCGATGTATTGATTGAAATGCTGGCAGCATATTCAATCATGTAAGGAGAAATGCCTGAGTAAGAGGTAAGGACTGCGACCTTTAAAACTTACTTAGAGGTCACCCCTCATAGGCCAAGGCGAGGGGGAACAACTAAGTGGAGAGCTAGTCTGGCCCAACAAGGACGTACTCTAAAGATGAGGAAGGACCTGGAGGGCAGATGAGGTCACACAGAAAGCGAGACGATCTGCAGCCTTGGGGCTTTGCCGCTGACGGGAGCAAAAAGCAGTTTCACTGAGTGGAAATCAAGAAATGAGTGGAGCTGGAGACATACAAGCAGGCAGCGGTTTAGCACGACTTCAAGCAAGCAGGGAGGAGGCGGTGGCAGCTGAGCGAGCACGTGGAGGTGACGGGAACTTAGAAATGCTGAGGGTGCGGATTTTCATCTGGAGGAAGACACTGCTGAGAATCTAACTGGAGGAGGGCACCGGCGGGCGCCCACCCGAGGTTCGCGGGACGGGGAAAGCGCAAGTGGCTCCGTTTCCACCAGCAGGGATGTCTCCTGATGACATGGCCAGTCTCGGGTTCGGAGCGGTGCGGGCCCGCGTGGGCAGGGGCCGGGGGTGCGTGCATGGTTCCGTGGCCCTGGCTGGGTGCGGGGCCCCTGCCGAGATGGTGGGCTGCAGGGCCCTGGGGAGTGGGGAAAAACGCACTCTCCGCGCCCCTCAGCGAGGCTCCTCCCGGGTGGGGAAGTCTGGAGTTCGGGGAGTTCTCCAGGGACACCGCAGTCCCTCCGTGGGGAGCGCGCACTCCGGCCTTTGACCCGCGGCCTCCGGGAGGCCCTCCCGATTCCCGCAGCCCGCCGCGCGAGCCACACCAGAGCCGCCCCTTTCCTACGGGCCACGCCCGGCCCCGCGCCCTCAGCTCGCTTCCTCCTCCCCAGCGGAGTCCATCCCTCTTTCGCCTACTAGTGGCCTCTGGTCTGACGTCACCCACTCATCCACCAATGAATTGAAGAGGAACCGGGCTTCGGCGCGTAAGTGACAGGAGAAATAGCCAATGGGAAGGCGGAGGGGGCGGGTCGGAGTGGGTGTGTGAGCCGGAGCGCCCGCGCGTGGGGAGCTGCGGGCGGCGGGGGGCGCGGCGGGGGGCGGCGCGCGGGAGGCCCCTCCCCTGCCGGCTGCGGGCGGGCACCTGGAGCTGCCGGAGTTTCCGCGCGCGGGAGGGAGATGCGGCCGCGGTTGGGGCTCCTTACAGGTAACGCGCGGGGCGGCCCCTGCAGGGCCGAGCGCGTCGCGGGGTGAGCGGAGTTGGGCGCGGAGTGCGCGCGGGGCTCCGCTGCAGCCGAGCCCCGCGCGCCCCGCTGCTTGCGAGGGCCCCGGGGGGCGGCGCCCAGTTCCTGCGGCCGGCCGTGCGGCTGAGGAGTTGGCTATGGGACCCGGGCTTCGGTCAGGGACGCGGGGCCCGGGCGTCGTGCGCACCGGGGCTTAGCACCTGGGACAAAGGGGCGGAGTGGAGCGGGCGCGCGCCCCGAAGCCGCGCCCCGGACTCCAGCTCCGGCCGTCCCCCCTGCCGGGCCCAGGCCACCCCCGCCGGCCCCGCGGGCGCGCTCCTCCCCCGGAGCGGCCACTTGGCCTCGGGGCCCCGCGCCGGGCGGCCAGCTGGCCGGGGTGCGGGCGCTGGCTGGGACGCCGGCGAGCCTGGCCGCTTGCCCGGGTCTCCGGGCAGGTCACCCGGCGGCTCCCCCGCCGCTCCGGGCGCGCGGTGCTTTCCTGCCCGGCATCGAAAGCAGGGGAGGGCGAGGGGCGCCGGCCGGGGCGCGGGGAGCCTCTGAGCCGCCCCCTCCCGCCCTGGGCCTGGAGTTGGAGAAGCCGGGCGGGTAGTGCAGCGACCACCCCACCTCCTGCCAACTCCACCCGGCGTCGGGTGTGGATGTTGCCACGGTGGGCTGTGTGTGTATTCTTATTTTAACCACACACAAAAGAAGGGAGCCGGGGGGGGGGGGGGGGACGAGCGGAGCCACTGAGTCATCCATCCACACTTTGCTCTTCCCGGAGCGTATGGATGATGCCTTGGGTAGCTAGAGTAATACGGGGTGACCGGATCCCCTCCTTGCCCCTTCCCTCTCCGCCCTCCTGACCCGGCCGGCTCGCACCCGGTGGAGGTGGTGGATGAAGTGATGCTGGTGGGCAGTGAGAGAAAATGGCTACAAGACAGCAAGCTGCAAAGTTTGTGGGACAGGAATTCAATGGGGAGCCGCACACAGACACTCTTGCTACGTAGGCAGCCCTGGCCCTAGCGCATCAGTGGATTAGAAAAGAGGAAATCAGTCTCCATACAACACAGTTGGCATCATTTGGTTCAGCCGGGCCTGGAGGAGCCTAGCGGGGATAGGCTGGTTCCCTTGGCTTCAGGCACCCGAGGTAGCTGCAGTTCTGTCTCTCCGTGGGGTACTGCCAGGCCCCTGATGCTGGGTTGAAACCATCATGGTTTTGAAATCTGATTTTTCAGAGGCAGTGTCACGTCTCAGCCTTACGGAGAGGGCAGCTAGCTGTGTGGATGGATGGTTCCTAACGAGAATGAAAGGCCAGGCAGAGGCCAGCAGCCCTCCCCTGAACATGGAAGAAGCTTCTACCCTAGGTGGCCGCTACTCATTTCCCAAAATGAATTATTTATATTGGGTCTCACTCCTCTGTTTACTTCAAGTCCGGGCTTCTGTGTCCACTGTCTCTGGGTCTCTGTGTTCACAGTTTAGTGCTATTTGGCTTTTCACGAGTCCCTGTTTGAGCTCTTTTTGACCTTTTGATTAATGGTTGATTAACTTAGCCCCTGAAAACAGAGGTTTCATATTAGAATTTTGAGGTCTAAAGAGACTTCTGGTTTTTCCAAGTATAGCTGAGGGGTCTGGTAATTCCAGCACACAAGTCAAATAGCCATCCAAGCCCTGGCAGTGACTTTGATGGAACACTGCCAAAATCAAGGCAAAAGCAAAGGTCCTCTCCAGTCCCTCCCTCCACAGGTGAACCTACGTCCAGGTGTGGCCAAGGAACTGGGTTTTCAGGGAAGACATGGTTCCCACGCTGGACAGCACCTAAAGAAGAGTAATAACATGAAACTTAGGGTCCAAGCAAAACACAGAAAGTGTTCCTTCTGGTTTCATGATATGCTTCTTTCCCCCGAGTGCCAAACCTCATTGTGGATCAACGGTCCTGTTGGAGGAAGGGGAGCCAAGATCAGGGTCACTGCAGGTGTACAGGACACAGAGATGCCTCATCAAGGATGGCATGTGTGGTATATGATCTGGTCATCTGATGGGCTGTTGCAGGCTGTTGGTAGGAAGCCCATCCCATCCCAAGAAGTAAACATGATATGGGTCTTCCCAAGACAGAAGGTCAGGGACTGGGTACCAGGAACTGATTTCTCCAGAATAATAGCAAGAATGGGAACCAACTGCTTACATGGACTTCACTTGATCCCTGACTGAACTTTCTGAAGAGGGCAGTGGTATTCAAATTGGCGATGATTCTTAGGAAGACTAAGAAGCTCAAGGCCATGCAGCCACCAAGTCCACTTGTGTCTGTCTCCAGATACCTTGCTCCCAACCTGCTAAGCAAGCATTCTGCCACTTGAGACAAGTCTCAGGCACTTTTTACTTTGGCTATTTTGAGGATAGGGTCTCACTTTTTCCCTAGAGCCAACCTGGACCTTGATCCTCCTATTTATGTTTTCTAACCACCATAGCTGAGGTAACAGGTGTGCATCCTCACACCCAACTTTTACGATTGCGTTGGAGTCTTGTGAACTTTTTGTCTGGGATAGCCTGCAGCTGCAGGCCTCTTAGTATTAGCCTTTCTCGAAGCTTGGGAGACAGGATCATACTATCATGCCCAACTATTGGTTCATAGGGAGCCTCTTGAACCTTTTGGCCTGCCTGGCCAGCCCAGGAACCAAAATGATCCCAGTCTTAGCCTCTCAGTTAGCTAAGATAACAGGTGTGAGACACCACAAGTGACATTATAGATTTTTATGTGTGGCATTTGCTATTGCAAGACATTTTCTGAACCATTCTGGTAGACGTGTGAACAGTAAATGAAAAGGGCATTTGTATTTTTGGTGACAGCATAGAAGTGGGAGCTTTAGAGATAAAGGACTCCTCTGAGAAGGAAAGGCAGGATAGGGATGTGGATGGGAAGAGGAGAGAGCCTGACAGACTGAGAAGTATGCTGAGAGCCTGAAGGGTAAAACTGCACAGACTCCGTGTTCCACTCCATCCCCACAGACAAGAAGGAAATCATTCTGAGATTGACTCAGGCGTCTGTTGACTTTCCCACGGTGGGGGCCTGACCTACTAGAGCCCTGCAGATGATGGAGTCTATAGTACTTAGGCATTGGCTGTTGCTTCAGTAGCAAAAAGGAGTCTGGTATGTCTAATGTTAAGATGAAGAGACACTGCCATTAACATAGGAGCACAGTTCTGTGAATCGGTAGTATTCCTTTAAGGTTATTTGAATTTCATAGCTAACTTTTATGAAATATTCAAATGTTGGTACCAGGGCTTGAACTAAGAGCCTAAGCATTGTCCCTTAGCTTTTTTAACTCAAAGCTGGCACTCTACCACTTGAGAGCCACACCTCTACTTCTGGGTTTTTGATGGCTAATTGGAGAGAAGCTTCTACTGGACTTTTCTGCCTATGCTGGCTTCAAACCATGATCCTCAGATCTCAGCTTTCTGAGTAGCTCAGATTATAAGTGTGAGCCACCAGCCCCCTATAGTTATACAAGCTTTTGTAGCTCCCAGCTGCTATGTTATTCTCCTAAAATTGGTATAAATATTTGTTTTCCTCTGTGTAGGTTTTCCCAAATCAAAGAACACCTTTATTCCTTCTGTGTGAAAGCATGGTGTCTTCCTAACCATTCAGTCTTTTGATTTTTTTTTAAAGCAGCAGGAGCAATTTCTGTAGCTGAAATGTAAACACAGTAATTGGGGTCTTCACAGTGACCTGAATTGTGTTTGTAACTGTAATCTGGATTTAAGCAGTGGTTTAGCCTTTCACTGAAAGAGAAAAGAAGGCCACAGAAATAGGTGGATGGTTCTCCCAGCATGCTTTACCTCAGGTGATAAGGCCTAAGAGATTTTCAATGGAGAATTGCAGTCTTTTGTCTGGATTGTAAACTTGGACTTTCTGCCTCTGGAAAGGGTCAGTGTGGTCACAGAATGGCCTGTCCTGTTCTGTTGATCTGTCTCCACTTGTACTGAGACTAAAGGCTCTAGAAAAGATGCTTGTGGGCCTCAGGTTCCTATTGGCTAACTTCTAGTTAATTTTCATAATATAGAGTATTCACTTGAAGATCTGGAACCTACTAGAGCCTCCCAGGCCAGGGGACTAGGGTTTCCTTCCACTGCCTTAGTAGGGTAGACAAGAGCCCTGACACCTGTAAGCCAGTAGCACAGGATGTTTTTTCCAAAGAAAGTTGTTCCCTTTTGTGAAAGAAAGTATAGTTAGAATTACCAGGTTCCCTGAGCATCCATTACAGTCCTCATGACAACTGGATAAATAGAGATACTCTCATCCCTGCTTTGGAAATGAGAAACATCCAGGGAGTTTAAACTTAAACAAGATTGGAACTGAGCAGTTTGACCCAGATATGGTCCTGGCAAATCTACAGAAAGCAGCTATCAAGGTGTGGCAGAAATGGAGACAGATTTGCATTTGTGTGACTCAGTTACAGGTCTGGAAGCTGTTAAGACAGTTCTCACTGCTTGGAAAGTTCTAGAAGTAGGATTAGAGTCATGCACAAATCCATACAACTACGATCAAGGATGGGACAAAATATTTTGCTTGAGCCAGATTCCAGTGGCTCATGCCTATAATCCTAGCTACTCAGGAGATTGATGTCTAAAGGTCAAGGTTCAAAGCCAACTCTGGCAGGGAAGTCCAAGAGAGTTTTATTTCAACTGCAAAAAATCAGAAGTGGAGCTGTGGCTCAAGTGATAGAACACTAGCCTCAAGCAAAAAGACTCAGAGACAGTGCCCAGGCCCAGAGTTTGAGCCTCAGGACCAGCAATAATGATAATAATATTTTGCTTGTTAGTTTCCCCTCCTCTACTTTGGGACACAGACCAGCTTTTTCTAGGACAAAATGTTGTCTCAAACTCATCAGTTCTGTGTGTATGAGCCACTAACCCCGGAACCAATTACACAAGCATATGTCCCTCTTAGATTTCCCTCCTGCTACATACACGTGAGCCTGAAGAATGTTAGCTATATCAGAGTCAGGGCAATATTTTATATCCTGTATCCTCCCCTGACGCCCAGCTTACCCATGATTAACATTTACTGATTTTTCTTGACTGGATGAAGTTGACACTGACTTTTTTAAAGCTTTATAATCTGGATTATGGTGTTGATAAATACAGAGTTCCATTAAATCATTGTTTCTAAAAATGGAGCCCATTAACCCAAGGGCATCTATTTTTTTGTGTTTGCCAGTATTGGACCTTGAACTCAGGACCTGGGCACTGTCCTGTATTGTTACCCAAGGCTAGTACTCTACCGTTTGAGCCACAGCTCCACTTCAGACTTTTTGATAGTTAATTGGAGAAAAGTCTCGTGTACTTTCCTGCACTGACATCCATCCAAGATCCTCAGATCTCAGCTTCCTGAGTAGCTAGGATTATGGGCATGATCCAGAGACATATGGCTCCATGACTAATTCTATAGGTTATAATGGGGCTTGGGAATTTACCTGTGTGACGTTTCTACCCGCTAAAGTCTTTAAGAGCTATAACTCCACAATTTTTAATGATGACATCCTATGAAACCACAACTTAAATTACTATCTAGCTCTTACTTGCATAAGGTAAAGATCGCTACTGCAGAAGCATTCCTGACACAATGCACTGAAGATTATTTATGCAGTGTTATTTTTCTTGCAGATTTCTAACCAGCATAATGCTGGAGCCAGAGTCTGACAGCCTGTGGTTTTCAAAATGGCCGAGCTGGATGCTGATTTGGATCACATCATCCCATCTTCTGTCCTTGCCCCTTTCTGGGCCAAGTTAGTAGTGGGATTAGTTTCCCTCTTGTGTTTTGCACGGAGCTATGATGGAGATTTTGTTTTTGATGACTCTGAAGCTATTGTTAACAACAAGGTTTGTATCTTAACACTTTTCTGGGAAGCATACTGTATTCTGTATCTACCTGCCTGAGTCTCAAGAGTCTTTTAAGTTAGTGTAGGAGTCTCTATTTATTCTTGTGCCTGTACTAGGGCTAGAACTCAGGCCCTCATGCTCTCACTTAGTTTTTTTGCTCAAGGCTGACACTACCACTTGAACCATACCTCCACTTCTAGCTTTTTGTTGGTTAATTAGAGATAAGAGCCTCAGATTTGTCTGCCCAGGTTTGGCTTCGAACCACGATTTTCAGATCTCCACCTCCTGAGTAGCTAGGTTTACAAGTGCGAGCCACTAAGGCCTGATTTAATGTAGGATTCTTTATTAGATTTGGGCCAAGAATTTCTTTGGGTCCCCAGCTGTACTATGCATTTCCTTTCTTTCTGTCTCTATCTCTGTCTCTTTTTTTTTTGTATCATTTCCATAATTTAGTGTCTATGGTCGGCCTCCCCAGCCTAATACTTGTTACAGAAAGACTGATCTTCTAAGATTTCAAGACAAGTGTATGTCAGATATTCTAATTGAGTATTTCAAGTTTTATGAAAAATTCCAACGTAGTTGTCCCTTTCCTCCGCCCAAAAAAGAAGAAGGAAAGAAACTCTTGTGTTTGCTGCCATGATGGGTGGGTGGGGTGTGAGCACCTGCGGTAAGGTGTGCGCTCAGCCACATCTGCCCTTCACTAAATGTGAGCACAGCTGCCGGCAGCTTCTGGGGATGGGCAGCCTGCTCCCAGGGACACTGCAGCTGCTGATTGTGTCGTGTTTAGAGACTCACTCTTGCTGAACTTGGAGAGTCCAGGATAGTGTTGCTCACCAGTTGCAGCTACATCAGTCCAGGAACAAACAATATTCTTTTCACTTGATGACCAGAGTTAGAAAACACGAAAGTACTTTGTGGGGAGAAAAGGCAAAGATTGAAATAAGCTAAGAGGCTGAGAAATTTAGAGGCAGACAGGGAAGGCCCAGAGTAGAAAGAACTTGGAAGTGGTACAAGATGAAGGTTTTGTGACAGCCCATCTGTCACTCAACCAACAGTTTATGCATGCTGCTTAGCCAATGAAGAGGACAGGAAGGAATCACTTGTCTCTTTCCATAGGGCATGTAATCATGGGAGCTCTTTATACTTGAATGCTTGTTAAAAAAAAAAAAAAAAAAAAAAAAAGTTTTGGCTTTTGCCACAAGAGGAAGAAGTTATTTTCATATTTAAAGAATGCCATAGAAAATTGTAAAGCATGTTGGGAGATGAGTGTTTGCAGGTATTTTATTTGTGTTTTTGATGGCAGGAACAGCATTGTTGATAAATGCTTAGCTTTTTCTTTTCCTTCTCTTTTGTTTTCTTTGAAACAGTGTGGCTGTTTCAAAGTCCCAGGCTGGCCTGAAACTTACTGTGTATCCCCTGTTGGCTTTGACCTAGTGAGCCTCCTACCCAATCTTCCAGTGCTGGCCATGTACCACCATACTAGTTGATGTTTACATTTTTTTGTTTGGTTGGTTGCTTGCTTGCTATTTGGGTTGCTACTGGGGTTTGAACTTGGGGCCTTGAGTTTTCTAGTCAGGCACTGCACTACTTGAGCCATACCCCTCCAGCCAATGGGGGTGATAATGGCTCAAGTAGTGCAGCACCTTTTGCCCAGGCTTGCTCTAAACTGTAGTCCTCTTGACCTCTGGCCTCTGCCTCCCCAGTTAATGTTCACTTTTACTTTCAAGTGCTTCACTTGTTCTTTCCTTCAAGTTGTCATAGGTGACTGTGGGTGACTCAGAAGCTCTAAGCAAGTGGGTCACAGGCTTGCCAGTCACAGAATTAGCTTTTCTAACCAGGATTCATCCTTATTGTTTAAGTTCTGTTATTCATTTTGTGAGACTGGATATATGAATTGTTAGTTGGGAAACAGTGTTGAAAAAATTCCAGACGGTTGGCGCAGGGCAGAAGCATGGGTTCTGTAGGGGGTTGGGAGCGATGCCTGGTGTCGGCCTTCCTTCTGTATGAGAGGGTAGGTAAGGCATCTCTTGGCTCTGAGTATCTTCTGGAGTGCTTCTCTGTGCCCCTTATGGTAACTTGCCGGCCCGGCCTTCTCCTCCCCTGCTTAATGGAAGTCATGTCTCACTGCCTGGCACCCTGCCTGCAGTGTCATGAACAGGCTGTTTCTGAGTCTGGCGGTGTGGAAGACTGGCTTCCAAACACTTTCTTCTTTCTGTGCTGAGTTGCCTTTTTGTTCCACAAGGTTATGATCTTCTTTGAAACAGAAGAAGAGAAAAAGTTTCAGACCCAATTCATTCTTTCCGTAAACCATGAGGAAAAATCGACCCACCTTTCTGTCATGCACCCTGTGGCACATAGACTGCACCTAATCAAATATTTAGAGCTTCCTGGGTGCTTTTTCCTGTTGAGAGGGAGAAGGAGCTGCCCTGACTCACCCTTCACCACTGCACAAGCCCTTCTGCGACCATGTAGAAGTTAGGTAGGTTGCCACTTCTGTCACTGAGTCTGCTAAGTTAGCTGGTGGATTCCATGTCTGTCACAAAACACTGCACCAGCTCCTGGGGTGCCTTGATTCAGATCCCCAGTAGAAGTAAAAGTCGTCCTTGCAGTGGTTATCCAGTAACCAGCTTTGTTCCTGTCCCTTCTTCTCAAGACTTTCTCTTTGGTTCAGTAAGCACCGTCAGTACCAGGCATTGAGCTGTGCAGTATGGACATTTGCTGCTCCTTGAGATGGCCCGGTATCTGACAGCTGTTCTGTGGCACATTCTGGTGTGTGTTAAAGACCGTTCTGTTAGGAAGCTGGCACCTGCAGGGGCCCTCCTATCAGGTGCTCAATTGCTGGAGCCTCATTGCAAGTGAAGAGATGAGGGCAGTCCTGGCCATGTGTCCGGTGGCATGACTTGCTCACACTCCCTGCCTGCGTAGTACCTTCCTGGTGGTCCAACAACCTGGCAGGTCTGTGAAACTCTCGCTCCCCTTCAAAGTACTCCTTCTGTTCAAAGAATCACAGCAAGTTTGGCTTCTGGAAAGAGGGATCTTTACCAATGGAATGGGCAGTGCATTATATACCCTAGTTTTCTGCTGTAAGGAGAAAATTAATAACTACATTCATTACTTTTTCCTCAATGTCTTATTTGCCTTCCATTTAGTTTATTGTTTTAAATGAAAAAAATAGTCTTTTTATTGTTGTTACTGTTTTTGAGAAAAGATCTTGCTAGGTAGCCCATGTTGGCATCTAAATCACAAATCCTCCCGTGTTTGCTTCTCAAGTGCTAGGATTTCAGGCACATACCCTCATGACTGGCCGACAAAGGATGCATTTTTAAACTTCTCTAGCATTACCTCAGCAGCAAGATTTTTTTTTACTATTTACAGAGTTTTATCTTTAAAAAATATATGGAAGATTTCCCCCCTCATCTCCTAGTTGTACTTAAGTCATCAAAAATGGAAAACTTAAAAAATAAATTAGCCACACTTTTTTTTTTTTTTTTTTGTCGGTCGTGGGGCTTGAACTCTGGGCCTGACCGCTGTCCCTCAGTTCTTCACCTCAAGGCTAGCGCTCTACCACTTGAGCCACAGTGCCACTTCTGGTTTTCTGGTAGTTTATTAGAGATAAGAGTCTTTTAAGCTAGGGGTTGTTTTTATAAATAATCTTACTATGTGAAAGATGATATTGATCCTATTTATCTGACTTGTCCATTCAGCATATATTAAATACCTTTTTTTTTTTTTTGGTATTTCCAGTACACAAGACCTGTGATCTAGGCCTTGTGGAGCCTCAACCTAGTGATCAGATAGTGTGATGATTATAGGCTACCAATGTGCCAAGAGTTATAGGAGATGGGACAAGAGTGACAGGTGGCAGATGCCCAGATTCAAGGGGTCAGGATCCACTCAGAGTCAGCAAGCTTCAGGGCCAAGATGTGAACAGCGGAGGAGTTAAGCTGTGGGGCGTTAAGGCCGACTGAGGTCATCTAGAGATACCTCCATGTGCAAAGCCTTTGTGGTGAGCTCCCAGGAGTGGGGCAGGAGTACAGAGTCAGCTACATGTGCCAGTGGAAGCTTTGTGGCAGCTCTGTAAAGACATCAGCTTTGTTCCAGGCTGTGGGAAGCTATCAGAGGGGCCAGGGCAGCCACCCAAGGCTCTTATCATACAGAACATAACTGAAGGAGCACATCGCTGCTCAGAGGCCTGGCTCCATGCTAGGCAAAGAGAGGTGGTATTGGTTGGCACAGAAATGGCAGCACTGAGAATTCATGGGAACTCTCAGTCAGAGTGGTGAGGGCTTCAACAGAGAGCTGGGAAAGAATTGTGTCTCCCTCATCCAGAATGTCCCCTGATGTGTCCTGCAGGATCTCCAGGCAGACACTCCTCTGGGGGACCTGTGGCATCATGACTTCTGGGGCAGTAGACTGAGCAGCAACACCAGTCACAAGTCCTACCGGCCTCTCACCGTCCTGACGTTCAGGTGAGATGACAGCTTGGGGCGGTGACAGCCATCCAAGGCTTGCGTGTGACCTTGCATGGCTGTGTCATCAGCTGTGGTGGGACCAGCTGGCGATTCCCATAGGCAGAGACACTCCTATATTCTAAGAATTCCGTGCTCATTTCAAGTCTCAGGAGATGTGCCCAGTGAGACTGGAGGATGGGCCTGAGGAAAGATTTCAAAGTGCTCATGCCCACAAGCACAGATGAAAACTAGAAAGCTGAAGAAAAGGTTAACGCAGCCCTGAGTAAGGAGAATGCTCACATTAGTTAAGTGCTCCACATTTTTTCTTTCCTGAGATGCACCCTTTATTGCCTGGCTAGCACCTAGGGAACAATTGATATGTGTCAAAGCAACATGAGGCTTCTGATGAAATTGTGAAGGGTTTTTCCCCCCATAACAAAAGTAAGATAGAAGTCACTATGAAAGCTGGGCGCCAGTGTCTCATGCCTATAATCCTAGCTACTCAGGAAGCTGAGATCTGAGAATCGAGGCTCAAAGCCAGCCAGGGCAGGAAAGTCCGTGAGACTCTCATCTCCAATAAACTACTAGAAAACCGAAAGTGGCGCTGTAGCTCAAGCTGTAGAGCGCTCATCTTGAGCTGAAGAGCGCAGGGATGGCCCCCAAGCCCAGAGTTCAAGCCCCATAACCAACCAAAAAAGAAGTCACTGTGAAGAAATGAAAAGTTAAAAACAACCTTCCACCTCTATTAATCAGGGAGCGATTACATCACACAGGTCTCATTACTGCACAAACATTCTCGCTCATACCTATTGGTTGGGCTAATACTTGTGCATAGATCTCTCAGAGAAGCAGGAAACGGAGAATTGGAATCACTAGTACCCGAGAAGAAGTCAAAAGTAGGCATCACAGACAGTGAGGAGGAGGAGGACAAGCTGGCTAGCTTGATGTTAGAAGCACTTCTTCGTGGATAAGTTGCACAACTCTTAAATCTAAGTCCTGACAGTATATCATGTCTTATTTGGAATGCAGTCCTTCTTTTTCTGTTTTTCTTCTGTGACACTTGGGGTTTGAACTCAAGGCCTTACATTTGTTAGACAGGTGCTCTACCACTTGAACTAATCACCAGTCCCCTTTTGCTTTAGTCATTTCCAGGTAAAATCCCACACTTTTGCTGGGCCAGCCTCAGACCTCTACCCTCTTACCTACAGCCTCCTACATAACAGGAACAACAGGTCAGCTTCCATGCCAGGCTTGTTTGTTGAAATGAGTCTTGCTGACTTTTTGCCAGAGCTAGCTTGTAACTGTGATCCTTCCAATCTCTAGCTCCTGAGATTATGGGCATGAGTCATCATATCCAGTCCTAAGTGCTTCCCTTTTTTACACCTTAAGAATTATCTAGCTGGACACTATGACTCACACCTGTAATCTCAACTACTCAGGAGGCTGAGATCTGAGGATCACAGTTCTAAGGCAGCACTGGCAGGAAGGGCTATGAAACTTATCTCCAGTTAACCCACAAAAAGTCAGAAATGGAACTGTGGCTCAAATGGTAGAGTGCTAACCTTGAGCACAGAAGTGCAGACACAGTGCCCAGGCCCTGAGTTAAAGCCCCAGGACTGGGCACACACGCACACACACACTTATCTAGCTTCTTTTTTTCTAGTGTTCCTGGTAACATGTCCATTTCTTCCACTCTCCTTTCTGTGGGTAACTGTTCACACCATGTCTTCAGGCCCTTGCTGTTCCATTGAACACCGTCCACACATCTAGTGTAACCATCCTGTGTCCAATGTAGGCTCAACTACTACTTGTCTGGCGGCTTCTACCCGGTGGGTTTTCACGTGGTCAACATCCTCCTACATGCCGGCATCTCTGTCCTCCTGGTGGACGTCTTCTCGGTGCTGTTTGGTGGTCTGCAGTACACCAGTAAAGGCCGGAGGATGCACCTGGCCCCCAGAGCATCCCTGCTGGCAGCCCTGCTGTTTGCTGTCCATCCAGTGCACACCGAGTGTGTAAGTACCACCTGCCTGTGACATCTGCAATTGTATAAGAAACCCAAAGGTGTCCATGAGCCATCTTGCTCACTAAGACGGGCTTCCTTCCAGCACTTGAGTTGGCTCCAGAGTTCCACAGTAAACAACCCAGTGTACACCACATAAGCACCCTCCACTTACAGTTGAGTCAGTTGTTTCTAGGTCAGCCACGTTTCTCTCTGCCACCCTGGGGAGACTTCATACTGAAGGTATAGTGCAAGCTCTGGTGACAGCGTCTGTGTAGCTTGTGTCACGACCCCAGCCCTAAAAGTATGATGATGAATTTGCCTGGCTTTGGAATCTAAAGGTCAGTAGCAGAGAGCCCTTCATTAGCAGAGGGCCTGAGACAGCTTTTCTGTGGTAGCTGACAGCTTTATGATTTACGAAATGCTTTCATGATATGATTGTCATCAAAACGCTGTGATGTCCATCTCGAAGAAGCCCTTTACAGATGAGGCAGTGGCCCTGGAGGGTAGGTACAGGACTGACTTAGGGTCTGTCACAGGTAGGAGCGGGATCAACTTAAGTCCTGGGCTTCTGAAGTCCACACTGAGGATGTGCGCAGCTGCTCAGGAAACCACTCTGCCTCTCCCGTGGGCCCTCATCTCCGGACGGACTTGACTTGGATGAGGTGGAGGGGAAGCCCTGACAGCTCAGCCCCTCCCATGGCCCCTTCTCTATGCCACTGAGCTGCTGCTGCATGTATTCTGGGTGTTAGCCAGAGGCTGTTAGCCCTCCCCACCCCACCCTACATCTGCTTCAGTATTGCTCTCACAGGACACTCCTGTAAATGAGGGATTTAGAGAGAGAGAGAGAGAATTATATTTTTCCTTCAGCAAATTGGGAGGACCGAGGACCTTGGCACTAATATAAGAATTCTGCTAAATCTCGTCACCTGAGATTCCATGTGAGTTAGGATTGGTTGTAGTCTCAGGTCTCTACTGCAGAGTTGAAATAAGGAGAAAGAAAGGTTAGGAAATTCTGTTTTCTTTCATTATTTTTATTAGCTTATATTTTGTACGGTGTTAGAGGATTTCATTGTTGGATTTCACACATGGTTGCAATATCTTCTAACCATCCTCATCCCCTCTAATTCTTCTCCCCTACTTTCTCTCCCCTGCCCTCACAATTTCAGAAGTTTCCCTTGTTCAGTTTTTATAGTTGCAGGCACTTTATTTATCTCTTTCAAATATATTTCAAAATTCTTCACCCGCTATTATTTTTCCTTCCCTCCTCATCTTCTAGTAAAGAATCCCTTAGTTATATTCATGTTAATGTTTTTCCATATCTGTGCATACTTATGCAAATGGATATATGTATATGTATGTGTCCATCTTTGAGATCTAGCTTGTGAGTGAAAACACAGTATTTTGTTTTTTGAGCCTGACTCATCCGCTCAGTAGGATATCTCCCGATTCCCACTGTTTTCATCTTGTGACTCTTTCCTCTCACTCTGTTCCCCAATTTACCCATTGACTCCATTTGGGCCTGACAAATAGATAGGTAGCAGAGGCAGCTTGGAAAGGTCATCCTGTGTCCTTTTTGGCCTAAGTGATGACTTTTAATAAACGTTTCCCATTTTATATCCTTCTTGCTTCTAAACAGTTGTTTGTTTGTTTGTTTGGTCATGGGGTTTGAACTCTGGGCCTGGGCACTGTCCCTCAGGCTCTTCAGCTCAAGGCTAGTGCTCTACCACTGGAGCCACAATGCCACTTCTAGCTTTTTTCTATTTATGTGGTGCTGAGGAATACAACCCAGGGCCTCATGCATGTGAGGCAAGCACTGTACCACTGAGCCACCTTCCCAGCCCCAGCAGTTTTTTTTCAATATCATAGCCTCTGAGCTGATAACATTTTCCAATTAAAAACACTCTGTGGGGCCATGAAAGGCCCAATGCAGAAGATCTTGGTGTAATGCATTAAAATCTGCTGGGCACATGTCACTAGTGTACACCTTGCACAGTCACTGTTGAAGCCAACCCACCTTTTCCAAGCAGTCTCAGACCCAAGATGAAGAGAGCCAATTATAAGACAGTACCACAGAATTATTGCACTGTTGCACATTCGTTAGTGATTAAGACTAGCAGGCTGCTTGTTTTATATGTCAAAGGGATATGTTTGTATTTCTAATGTGCAGCAATGCTTATATGTGTCTTAGTAAATCTCTTTCTTTTCCCCTTCTTTTAAGGTTGCTGGTGTTGTCGGCCGTGCAGACCTCCTGTGTGCCCTGTTCTTTTTGTTATCTTTCCTTGGCTACTGTAAAGCATTTAGAGAAAGTAAGCATTATGTTTGCCTTCTTAATTTTCAGCCTGTATGTTGTTGTCCTGTCAAGCAGTGTTGTAACAGGTGGGAAATGATCTGTTTGCTCATGATCATGAGAGAACATGGGTCAGAGGTATAATTTGTCCTTGATCTGTCTGTCTACTCCATTGCCTTTATCATAACACATAGCTCAATAATGCTGATGCAACTGTTGATATGGGAGTGTTGGGGTGGAGGGCATCAAGGGAGCAGGCACCAAGCCACAGGAGGAAGCAACACCTGACCCCAAGCACTTGGGGTAGATTTTTGCTGTTTCATTTCTGGCTGAGTCATGGGATTGAGCACTAGTCTGGATTCTAGATGCCCTACGTGTTTATAGCTCAGCCACTAGCCATAGTTTCCTAGCGTGGGTCAGACCACACCCATGAGAGCCTTTACTCGCTGTGCCTGCATGTTCCTTCTGCGCCATGGCACCTGAGCTTGTTTTGGAGCACATGTTGTCTCACAAGGGTGACTTCCTGAGATCTAGTACCCCAGACTCACACCCTCTGTGTTAGAAGCACAGCGTTTTCATTAACATTTCTGTGTTTCTAGTTTTCTTTGCTCAGTTTTAGCTCAGTTTTAAACATGTGAAAAATGGAGTGCGCTCCTTTGTCTGTAAGTAAGAGCTCTTTGGAAGAATCCTGAAATATCCTGTTAATGTTCCACTTTGCACAAAGGGTGCCTAGGAGTCTGAAGAGGTGCACAGTGGCCAGGTGCTAATGGCTCATGCCTGAAATCCTAGCTACACAGGAGGCTGAGAGCTAAGGATAGAGGTTTGAAAGCCAGCCTAGGCAGGAAAATCTATGAGACTCCAGTTAATAGCAGAAAATCAGAAGTGAAGGTATGGTTCAAGTGGCTTAATACCCTTAGTTCAAGGCCCAGTACTGGCACCAAAAAAAAAAAAAGGTATACATTATTCACAAACTGAGATTACCAGAGGAGAAATCAGAGTCCTGTATACAGAAGTCATTCATTCAGGCATAAGTACATGTGGTCTCCAATAGAGACTTACAAGCCTATGTTGTTCATTCCATCAACTAATCAGAAGCCAAACTTTAAGGGTATTTCTTATACCAGACCATGGGTTTGCAAACCTAGAGAGACAAAAGTTCATGTTTGGACAGGGCTCTGGACTTACAGATGTGTACGTGTGTGTGTGTGTGTGTGTGTGTGTGTGTGTGTGTGTGTGTGTGTGTGTGTTCCTGTTTGTATCAGTGCTATTGAGTTACATCTCCAGCACCAGTCCAGTATATTTTGATTAAAATAAATCTCACGCCTATAATCCTAGCTACATGAGAGGCTGAGATCTGAGAATCGCGGTTCAAAGCCAGCCTGGGCAGGAAAGTCTGTGAGACCCTTATCTCCAATAAACCACTAGAAAACCGGAAGTGGCACGGTGACTCAAGCGGTAGAGCGCTCTCCTTGAGCTGAAGAGCTGAGGGACAGCACCCAAGCCCAGAGTTCAAGCCCCACAACCAACCAAATAAATTTTTAAAAATAAAATAAAGCTTGCATTTAGCCTGATGCCTTAAGAACAGACTATCTCCATCCTCCATACTTTCCTGTGAACTTTGTCCTCCTGTCCTTACCTCTCAGCCTTTGCTCAGTGTTACCTTTTCATGTTTGCAGAACAGAAGGCCATGGCCTTTGTACCAGTCATTTCTTGGCTGATCTCTCTAATTTCCCTTGGTCTAATAGAGAAGAGCTTTTCATACTCCTGGGAATTCAGTGTCTATATGTTCATTTGGAGTTAGGAATGTCTTATGAGTAACCACATTTATGTTTTCCCCGAACTAGTCAGTACAAATGTACAAAATCCAGGTGGCCAATACATATGCATGTCATTGCAATGACAGTTCCTGTTCCACTTGCCCATATTTGCTCATGTTCAGCAGAGAAGCAAAATTTGGCCATGGTATAATTTAAATCTAGTATTTCCTGGGATGCAAATCATCATGCCACTGGATGTTTAAAGTGAACTGTTTAAAGATTTGATTTCCGTACATGTTAGAGCTGAATGTAAAGTTTAATAAAGGCCTGGCATTAGTTACACATAAACATGAATTTCTAAAAAGGTTTTCACAGTGAAACAGACTTAATATTATTTTACAAGGACCAAAAATTGAAGTACTCTGAAATTAATTATTTAACTAGTTAAAAGGCTCTTTCAGAGACCACATCTCTTTTTGAGTAACCTCATTAGGTTTCTTTATAGACACAGTGTCTGTATTATAAAGCTCTGGACAATTTTTAACTGCCTAAGTTTATTAGCAAGCAGCTCTGTGCTGAGCTCTGGAATACTAGCATTCAGAAAATGAAAAAAAAAAATCTACTCATATACCATTTCCAGACCTCTTTCTGGTTTTTTTTTTTCTTTTTGTTATTATTGGTTTCTTTTTCTTTGTTCTCTTTTATCTTTTGTGTACTTAACTATGTCTCCAAACAAGGCCTTTTGCAACAGAATCAAAAGGCATGTTTCCTTGTAAAGGCAGCACACTTGCATTTAAAAAATAATAATAATTAAGTCATTATATCACTAACACTACTTATTATTTCTGAGTACCTGAAACAAACAGTGCTATTCTTGCAATGAGATATTTTGTCAATATTTTTATCTGTTTTAAAGCCTGGTATTTCCTATTGGAAACAATCCATACACAGTAAGCTTGCTAGAATCAGAAAAAGGTTTTCCCTTTTAAACTAATAAAATAGTCGTCTTATTGGAATGACACTGAGAGGCAGAGAGTCTCTTCCATTGAGGAGGGGATTTGCTGTGTTTCAAGGACAGTCATTTTAATCCTAAACTATAATTCATAATTCCAAAGATGAGAGATCAAATCTCTGTTGTTTTTAACCTCCTAAGTATTTTCTGCTCACTCCTTAGCCTAACACAAAATAGTTATAATTCCTTTGTGTTTTCAGTCTAAGTCATTCATTTTTCTTTGACTTAGAATCACTCAACTTACAGAGCATGGCAGCCGCCCAACTCACATCCTACTGGACACCCACATTTAATGGAGTTGGGGCTGCTGCTGAGTGAATGCCGACGGTGGCAGCCAGGTTTCCCTTTCTTTCTGCCATCATGTTTCTTTGGTTCCTCCAATGCTTAATTTTCCCAAATTTGAGGACAGCAAGTTCAACTTTCCTTCTGCACATGAAAGCAGGCTTGGTTGGGTCCAACTTTTGGATGTGAATCTGATGCTCATTGTGTGACTCTGGCAGCTTCAGAGTCGTGGCCACCTGTCAGGGTGGCACAGTTCCCACACACACCATGACGTGCCAGTTACGCTAGGCAGAGATGCCAGGCAGAGGGTGGTGAAGAGGGCTCACTTGTACAATGTGCTGCTTTTGCTGAAAGGAGAGCTTCCCCCCTGGAAGGAGTGCCAAGTCTGAGGCACATGCTTCATTTAATGGGTCACATCTGTTGGCACTTGTGGGCGTTAGTGCTGACAAGTGTCTTTCCGCATGTTGCTTTATTTATTTATTTATCCACCTATTTATTTCCCTACACTTCCTTCACTGGTCAGCCTTTACCTCCATTTACCTAAAGGGTTGAATTATCTTTGCTAACATACAGTACTGAATTAAGGAAAGCATCATCAAGGCAAATCTCTGTTACATTCTGGATCTTAAACTGGTGATGTGTGCCATGGCGTGTAATTGTAGCCCAGTGAGTGGTCTTCTGAAAAATGAGAGATGCAGCATGGTTAAGAATGGTACTTTTTTCCCATCCTCTCCTGAGTCATTGGAGCTTAAAATATAACAATCTGGACAATGAGGCTGAGAATTCTGGGTAAAGGTGACATCCTGCCGCGCTTATGCAGAGCCATGTACAAATTAGAATTCCTTGTCTTGGGGAAATTTTCCTGAACAGAGATAATCCCTAAGTCTTAACTACACAGGAGGTGACATCAGCTTCTCGAAATTTAGTTTTACTGCTTTTAACAGTTACTTCTCAGTTTAAAATTTGAAACCTGTATCTTTTGTGTGTGTGTGTGTGTGTGTGTGTGTGTGTGTGTACCGGTACTATGGCTTGAATTTAAAGACTTGTAACTCTCACTTAGCTTTTTTGCTCAAGGCTGACACTCTACCACTTGAGCCACAGCTCTGCGTCTAGTCTCTTAGATTTGTCTTTTTGGAGTGGCTTCTCACCATATCCTCAGAGTAGCTGATGTCCAACTTTAATATTCTTAATGTAATTTTTTAAATATATTTTTAAAAGTCTTTTACCTATTGAGACTTATTACAGTCCTGAAGAATCCAAAGGCTAAATTAAAAGTGAGAAAACTTCTGGCAGTATTTTTCTATACTAGGAAAATTATTAGCTTTATTCAATGTTATTACATCTCAAGAAATATCACAATAAGGAAGATTTCTAGGCATGAAAATAAAGGAAACTATTGACTGATAGTATATAAGTAGCAATCATATAAATTACTAAGTCCCAACTATTTGTAAGGTGGCCTAGTGCTATCTACTCAGTCATCTTATTGAAATCTTCAGATTTGAAATTCAAGAATGGTTAATGTCATTTGGTAATAAAAACAATGTCACAGAAACACAAGTCCAACTTCATCAAGGCTATGTTATATGTTGGCGATTATTAGCATTAGTCACCTTGATAAACCAAAACTCAAAGTAAATTTTAATTCAGGGAAGTATGTGGGTAAAACTATGTGAGTCTAGGCTACCCCAGAACTCATACCCAGTACGTTGGTTTAGTTTTACTGGAATGAACTTTGGTTGCTCACCCCAGTACTGTAAGTATTTTGCCGACATTACATAGGTTGGCCCTGGTTTATCATGAACTTCAACACAGACTCCACATTTGTAGAAGGACCCCTTAGACTTATATAGTTTAAAAACATTAAGTGTTTTGGTGGAAAACTCAAAAAGCACACGTGCATGCTTAGTCGTATGACTCTTGCTAAAATATTGAGTGGTTAATCTGGCAAAAATTATAGGAGAATAGGTTAGACCAAACTAGGCAATTGGTTTATGTTTTTAAAGGTAGGGGTAGAATACAGATGTATGATGTACAAATATTTTAACTATGAGCTGGGATTCTGATCACCTGGGCCCATACACTGCTCTGAAGTAGAAACAAAGTGAGAACTATATATGTAACTTTAAATTTTTTTGTAACCATATTATAAAAAGGAAGTGATAAGCTGAAATTTAATAATATACTTTAATAGTTCAGTTTGTCAACAATATAATTTCATTCAGCAATTAATAGAAAAATGTAAAATACATTATGTTTTCCATCCAGAGACTTAGAGTCAGACGTGTGTGTTATACTGTACCACATTTCCACTGGGAGAAAGTAAATTTCAAGTACTCATTAGCAATAATGACTTCCCTCCAAGACAGAAGAGGTGGGAGGTACTTCTCTGCAAATGAAGCTGTTACTGGGTTAATAACTGACTGTTGAAATCTTGCCTTTGATCTGAAATTACCAACTGTTTGAAAAGTGATGCCTAATATTTAATGATCACTAAAACCAATGAAACTTCAGCCAAGAAACCATACCTTCATATCTCATTTTTTGGGTGTGATTTAGGCAATTTCTGAAAATTAAGGGAAGAGAAAGACTCTTTTGGAAATGTTTTGGTTTAGGGTGTGAGAAGTATAAAATTATAGGCAGAACACTCAATAACTCTAAAGGCTTTGTTTGCCAAGTTTTGGTGACATGTGACTGTAATCCCAGCTACTAGAGTCACTCTCTAAGGCCTACCCTAGGCAAAAATTGCAAGGCCTTATCAAAAATTATTCTAAAATATAAAAGGGTTGGGAGAATGGCTCAAGTGGCCAAGCAGCCGCCTAGCAGGCTTGAGGCCTGAGTTTTAATCCTCACTTCCTCCACCCAAGGAAAACTGTTTGCTGTGCATTATCTGTATCTCAGTAAGTCTAAGTTAGCTATCCAAGAAGAAAGCGGTTTAAATTCTAGATAGGACTAGCTGAATTACTAGCCCATGCTTTTGAAATTAAGAGCAGAGAACCTTACATTAGGAAATTATGTTTAGGCAAAGAATAGAAATACAACTTGTAGGAGTGAGAAAGATTTTTTTAAAAATCAAATCCAGATAAAAGTTTGAGGTAGGCAGAGAGCAGTGAGTGCATTGGTCTCTAGTGAATACCTGGACTGAATGTTTAGTCAGCATGAAGACTCCTTCCTTATTCTGGGTCTAGAGTTTTCACGTGGCTGTCTTTTATCCTGTTTATTCAGTGGAGTCATTTATCCTCATCGAAGGCTTTCCATACAATCTGGTACGATGAGAATACCCTGAAGTGGTCTGGCTTATCCTTGGGAGAACTTGTTCCGAGAGGAGAACCACACACTGAGCCCTGGCACAGGCCATCCCTCTCTGCTATGTGACAGAAGGCCAGGGCTTCCGTTGCGCAGGTGGCGACATTGTGAACTGTGGTCACTTTGGGTTGTGCTGTTTGGACTCTGTTCACTGTTCAAACTTGTGTGCACTTTCTCAGAATCATACCCTTAATAGTAACTAACATGTTACCTTTAAGGTTATCTTGGCCACTTTTTTTTTTAATTTTAGGGGTCTGACAACGTTTACCTCCTAGTGATGGTTAGCAAATACCCAAATGGTAGGCTTCCATGACCTTTTTAATCACTTAAACTGGAGTCATACATAACGTAATGGGCTTCTTTTTTTAAGCTGTTATGGTTATACTTGTCATCGTTTGGCATTATATTACATACATATAACTAATTTCCACAAACTTTAGTTTACTTGATGGAACTAAATATGCTTATATATACCTGCATATATATATATATATACATACACATACTATGTATATACACATTATATATGTGTATGTATATATATATCTTGTAACTAGAGCTTGATTTCCAAGCCCCAAGCTACGAAAATAACTTCAGAGAGGCAGACCTAGGCTCTAGACATAAGGCAGAATATTCTTTAAGGACTCCAAGTTTTAAAACAGATTGTGTTTTAAGTTCATTTCCATCACTGAAGTTCCTCAAGTCAAGGGCAGGTGGCCCCCTGCTGGAAGCGTCCTGGAAAGGATTCTGCTTCCTTCAGTCAGGTGCTGCTGGCTGCTTTGGTCAGTACAGTTTTCAGTCCTCTTTCAAGCCAGGCATGGTGCCAGTGAAGCAGCTGTGTGCAAGCGTACTATGGCCAGCTGCGAAGAGCATCCGAATGGTCTAGAAAGCTTGTTGAAAGGGTGCTGGCTGATTGCAATCCTCAGAATTCCTGACAGCAGGACCTGAGTCTGTATTTCGTGGAAGATCCAAGTGTCAGTGCTAGAACACCCCAACTGCCCCCCACACACACACACACCCCACTCCATGAGGCTACCGTTTTAGAGCAGTAGTACTCAGCTGGTAGTAGTATCCCCATCAGTGTTATTTGGCGATATCCGTGACACACCCAAAGGTATTACTGGTATCCAATATGTAGAAATTCCCCCATAACAAGGAATCAACTAGCCCTAATGTCAGCAGTGCTGACAAGAAGAAACCTGTCAGGGGAAATAACAGAGAACCAAGGGTTTATAACAAACTAAAGACTGTTGTGCTAAATTGTTTAGAGGCTGTGTTTTGTCCTAAATTTATCTAGGGGAATCTGGTGGCAACACCTGCCCACAGGAGCAATTAGGCCCCCAGTAGGACCAATTTCTGTTCTGAACGTAACAAAGAAAATGAATTCAGAAGTTAGACTGCCTGGCTGGGCAGAGGTGTGGTTTCACAGTGATATTTAAAAGATTAGTAGGATTTCGCCAAAGGCATCATAGCCTGAGGAGACTGAGGAAGCAAAGCAAAGTGAGAATGTGTCGAGTTGATTGTGACTGGAAAGGAATATAGACCCTAGGAAACCAGAGAAGTGGCCGGGTGGTCACAGCAGCAAGTTCACTAGTGAAAACCACTCTCAGAAGGAGAGCCCTTTGCCAAAGGCAGCGACAGATGTGAGTCCCATCAGAAGTGAGCCCTGCTCACCTTTTTTGAGTGCCCAGGGGTTCAGCTGGGTTCCCACAGACTTCATCACTATTTTTTTTTTTTTTGCCAGTACTGAAACTTTGCCAGTACTGGACTTCAAGCTTGGTGCTCTGCCACTTGAGTCTCATGCACACACACACACACACACACACACACACACACACACACACACACACACACACACACACACACACACACACACACACACACACACACACACACAGCCTTTCTGCAGAGTCTGTTTGAAATAACATATTCCTTTTTGCCTGGACCCACACTCAGAACACTCTCCTCCTAGTTTACTCTTCCTTACCTGACTGAGATGGCAGGCATGATTTTTGGTGTCTAGTATCTTCCAATTGAGATAGAGTGTCACAAACACTTTTGCCCAGACCAGCCTGCAACTTCAGGTATAAGTCCAGGTCTCAGCCTACCATGCAGCCTGGATGATAGTGTGCCACCCACTCCGTGCTTAATTATTGGTTGAAAAGTTTCCTGAACCTGGGTGTGTGTGTGTCTGTCTGTCTGTGTGTGTTGCGCGCGCGCGCTCGCGCGTGCATGTTTTGCCTCAGCTGGCCTTGAACATAATCCTTCCAATCTCTTCCAATCTCGCCTCCTGAGTAAGTAATATTACTGATGTGACCCACCATGTCTGACTCATCATTTGATGTTGTTCAGGCTTCATCATCTTAACTTAAAGAGAAAACCTAACCACTACACCACGGTGGCTCATGTCTGTAATCCTAGCTACTCTGGAGGCTGAGATATGAGGATTGAGGTTCAAAGCCAGCCTGGACAAGAAAGTCCATGAGATTCTTATCTCCGATAAACCACCAGAAAACTGCAAGTGGCACTGTGGCTCAAGTGGTAGAGTGCTTGCCTTGAGCTGAAGAGCTGAAGGACAGAGCCCATGCCCAGATTTTAAGCCCCATAACAGACAAAAAAAAAAGAGAGAAAAAGCCTTTTGTTTGAGTACATTTCAATAAATATTATTTTGCATGATCAGATGCACACAGTCATTGTACTGTTCTGTCCCTCTCCTAAATTAACAAAGTTTTAATCCATTTGTTGAGCACTAGAGGCTAAAAGCACCTCTACCCAAATCGGGCCTCACTGGTGTTGGTAAGATGAGAGTTCTTCCATCATGGGGGTTTGCAGATTAGTTCGTAAAGATACACAAATTGTTTATATCCCCTCTTTGATGTTCTGCATAATACACACACACACAAACACACACTTATTGTTGGCCTCCCAAGCAAGAAGTTTAATAAGAATCAAGCTGTACATTTCATAACAGAATGACTCACCAGCCACCCCCTTGACAATTACATTGAACCTAATGGAAATTTTGTTTCCTCCGTCCTGTGGGAATTTTGCTGTTTTGTGTGCAACATTTATCAAATGTTTGCTTTGGTTCTGGCACTGTCCCAAATGATTATTTTAAATATTCATGTCTTAGTAGGATTTTTTGCCTAAAATGTTTATTCTTGCTTGTAACTTAACTCCTATAAAATTTGAGTATAGTTATTTATTGGTATGACAGACTAGTGATTTTTTATTTCTATACAACATGTAGCATGCTGTACTTAATCTTTTTTAAAAAAATATTTTATTGTTATTTTAGAGGTGATGTACAATGGGTTACAGTTACATAAGCCAGGTATGAGTACATTTCTTTTTGAACCATGTCACCCCTTCCCTCCCTCTCTCCCAGCTTTTTCCTCCTGCCCCCATGTACAAGTTGTAGAGTTCATGTTCACTATTGTCTAGTGTCTAGTGAATACCACTGCTGTATTTATTCACCCTTTGTCCCTCCATTTCTGTGCCCCTCTTACCCTCCCAAAGATAAGTAAACTAGCAAACGAGACAAAAGGAAAAGACAACAACAACAAAAAAATCTCCATTTCTTGAAGTTTATTTCATAAAATATTTTATATGATCATATGCACATAGCTATTGAGCCTTTGTGATTCGTTCCTATGAATATCCTCCTTTGGTCTCACTGTGTGAGTGTCTAGAGACCTGTGGGGTTGTTTTTTTCTTCACCTTCTTAGTATGATTTTTAACACATGCACCTTTAAAGGGTATTAAAGGTTATATACTGAAAAATATAACTTCCTCCCTGCCCATGCCAATTTTTCTTTAGAATGTCTCAGAAACTACTACAGCCAGCTTCTCATGTATTTTCCAGAGATACGTGTTTTGCTTTCCTGCAATTTATAACACAAATGACAAGATATTCCACTATAACAATCCCTTTCGAGTCTGTCCTGTGTTAACTTAGGCTACCCCAATTTTATGGACAAGGGCCTCAAGACAGGAGGGAGAGTAACCTGCACAGTGTGGTGTAGTAATTGACAGAGTCGGAAGTCAGGACTGGAGTTCCAGTTGTAGGTAGAAATGACCCGAGGCACCTGGGCATTCTTACAGGTTCAGGATTTGTTCATTTATTAGGATGAGGGGCTAGGGCTCAAAGGAAGGCTAGAGATGGGTCTACCTGTGCCCTTCTGTCCCTCCCAGCAGTAGAGTTCTGGCTCCCAAGTTGTGTGTGGCCGGACCTGCTTAATTGGAAGGTGGTTTAGGGTTCCGTGGCTTTCACCCTCATGGGTTGCTTACTGGGTCACATGTCTAGCAGTGTTTGGACTTCCTGCGGGTTGGCAGCCCACCTGACCCATGGCTTTCTCTGTCACAGCCCTCCATGAGTACTAGAGGCCAGAGCCAATAGACTCATCTGAAGCAGAAAGCCAGCCCTGAACTCTAGAATAGTAGTCTTGGAGCTGTTCCCCCAACATGACCTCAACAGTGACCACTGGGGTCATCCTGCCAGCAGACACATCATCTGCACTCAGAATTCTCAAAACAACTTGTCAACGTGGTCTCATAGGCGATTGGCAGGCTGGGGAATGGGACCTTGCCCAGTGGGGATTCTGGGATGTTACATCTTTCTGGGTATATCTCAGGAAGAGGAGAGATATACACCCCATTTAGAGGCACTGTCCAGCCTGAACTGCAGAAATGCACACTGGCCTATAGAGGCATGCTGTCTGAGAAACACATTGCTTTCTGTCTGTGGCATGCTTGGGAATTTTAGTTCCTGACATTAACAGGCAGATAAGTCACACGATTTTCACATTCATCTCCTCTTGGCAGGTAACAAGGAGCGAGCTCATTCTTCAACTTTCTGGGTGTTGCTGAGTATCTTTCTGGGAGCAGTGGCCATGCTGTGCAAAGAGCAAGGGATCACCGTGCTGGTAAGACCTCAGACACAGCTGGGTTCCCATCGCACATCTGTTCCCTCTTCTCTACAGACAGTGGCCAGCCTGCTCTGTGATTCCCTCTAATTCTGTACCCTATTGCCAGTCTGAGGTCAGACACTCTTCTGGAACAGTGGCTTGTGCTGTCATACTTCTGCCGTTTCCGCCATGTTGTTTGATGTGTTGACCGGCTAGCTGCTTGTGGGAAACAATGTGTGGGATGTTCTTGTAGAGCCAAGATTCATTTTCTTGGAGAGTTCCTGTAGACAAAGAAGGGGAATGGCTTGTGTTTCCTGGTTTGCTCTCACATATGTCAGCAATCGTAGGTGCGACAGAAGACTGGCCCAGCAATGCATGTGGTTCGGGAGGTAGTAAGAGCTGCTGCCTGGAAATGAAGAAATGCTGTTATGTTACCAAGCTAGCTGTGCTTCAACCTCATGCATTTGAAGGCTTCTCTGAACCTTGAAGTCTCTTTATATGTTATATAGTAAATGTATTATCTTGGTTCGGGGGGTTTTTTTAGGGAGTGTGCCAGTCTTTGGGCTTAAACTCAGGGCCTGGGCACTGTCCCTGAGCTTTTTTGCTCAAGGCTAGTACTCCATCACTTGAGTCACAACTTCATTTAACTTATGGTGGTTAATTGGAGATAAGAGTCTCATGGACTTCCCTGCTTGGGCTGGTTTTGAACCACAATCCTCAGATCTCAGCCTCCTGAGTAGTTAGGATTACAAAGCATGAACCACTGTGCCTGGCTCAGTTTGGTTGTTTTTAAATTTGAAGATCTATCTTAATTTAGGAAATTTAACTAAAACTTAGGACACTTATTTTAACCAGAGATAAAATGTTAGGAAAAAAGTTGACCCTTTTTCTATTAAGTTCTATTCCAATTTTTAAAGCCAACTTCTCAACATTATTTTCTTAAAGTGTAGTTTACTCACTTTATACGTATAGCTTCAGTCTGATTAAGTGTGACCCATCATTCCAACCGTGAACACAAGTTAGAAGCTCCGGAGAGGACCCTGGTACCTCTCCCTTATGCCAAAGCAACCTGATGGTGTTTTTCAAAAATGGAAAAACTCTTAAAAGAGTTTTACCATCTTGTGTGATTAACAGAACGGTAATGTGGCTATATTCTTTCTGATAGAAAAGTGACCTGCGAGAAAAATCAATATGCTAGTATGTTTCAGAAACAAACACATTATGATTCAAAACATAATGTCTTAAGTTTTGATAGATGGGTAATTTCATATCAGTTGACTCGAGGACCCATTGTTGCTTCAGTCCTTTAGTTAAAACAAGTACAAACCAGGTGCTGGTGACTCATGCTTGTAATCCTAGCTACTCAGAGGTAGAGTGTTAGCCTTGAGCAAAAGGTTCAGGGACAGTGCCTAGGCCTAGAGTTCAAGTCTCAGGATCAGCAAAAAGAAAGGAATGAAGGAAGAGAGAGAAGGAAGGAGGGAGGAAAGAAAGGAAAGAAAGCAAGCAAGCAAGAAAGAGAAAGAAAGAGAAAAGCAAATGTATCACTTACATTGTTGAAAATGTCCCCTGTGGGAAGGCCCATATTACCCACATTGTTAGACATTGGACAGCCCTCAGGGACATAATCATTCTATTTAGAACCTCTGCTCTAATAGTTTGAGAACAAGTAGTGTCCAAAACATCCCATCCCAGAACTTGGTAGACCTGTCCCCATCCCAGATCTGCTGAGTCAGCATTGCATTTTAACAGGTCTGAGGCCCTACCAACTACATTAGCATTTTGGGGGTGTTCAAGATTGTGTTGGAGGGGGTAACAATGCCCAATAGGAAATGGACTTGTTACCTCGCTCATGTAACTGTAACCCCTCTGTACAGTATCTTTACAATCAAACTACATATTTAAAAAAAAAAAAATAGAACAGCAAATAGTTCTTGTTTGCTTATTTCACAGTATAATCAAAAAAGCTTTGAAATAGTAAATTACCATCACCAAAAAGAAGATTAGGTTGAGTTTACGTAAATAAAATGGGCACATTTTGACGCTGCCTTTTAAGTCAAAGAGAAGAGTCTTAGCCTTATGGCAATCATGATCACCTCTTAGGGACTGTCTATAGCTCCAGGCCAAAAAAAAAAATGAAAAGACAACAGCCACTCAACAGGAGGCTCCTGCCTTGTATAGAACAAGCAGAAATGGTCTTCTGTGACCCACAATGACCATGTGTCACATGAATGAGTACAATCAAGACTGAAATGTTTAACCCAGCCTTGGCCTGTGTATTCGATAATTAATGGCTCCCAGCATTCGTGGGAGAGGGTTAAGTAGGGTTGTCATCCTTACTGTGAAATCCACAAATTACTACTGACTTCTGATAAATTCTGATCTCTTTTGCCATGAAACCCCATATTAAAAACCCAAGTCATGTATATTCAGACCCCTCTCTCTCCAGATTGGGCCATGAGTTTGGTTAGATGTTGCTGCCTGCTCCTGGGGTTTTTATACAAAGTCCATGGCAGGGTAGAGAGTAGAGCCTTATCCCTCCTTTGGCCTATAAACCATAATTTTAGTAGCTGTCATAGCAGCTGCTAGAAAGAAACGTAGGCAGAGCACCAATGGCTTCACATAATTAGCCAATAGTGGTGTCCTTCCCCCCAGGCTGGCAGAGGTACTACCATCCTCAGCATGTCGTTTCCAAAGTTGTCCTGGGCATCTCCACTCCAGCCAGCTAGAAGAAGAAAACAAACTTTTAAGCCATACCTCCAAAATGGTAAATGGCACTTCTCTCCACATGACCTCACCTGACTGTAGAGCAAGCTGGGAGTTGTAGTCCAGCATGTGCCCAGGGGAACAGACACATGAACAATTAGAACTGTTCCCAAAAGATCTCCAAAGTTTCCTCTGATATTTACATGTGTGCCTATCCATCCATGCTCCCCATGCCCAAATCAGCCAGCAATTTAAGTGTAGCTCTGTGGCTTTGTTCATGATACTGCCTTTGTTAAGCAGAATTACTGCTCAATATCTAACCATTGTTACGTGAACTAAGGGACTGTTAAATGTTGAGAGAGGGTAGGATCAGGACCACTGGGAAGTCTAAATTTCTAATTATCTTGAAGCTTAGTACTCTTAAATATCAACTACAGAATCATTACTGTTTTACGAAATAAAAATGTGCTATAGTAACATGCGCTAATTTCATATGAACGTGGAATGGTTCTTTTTAAATGCTGAAGAGTTCTTCCATGGTTATCTAATCCTTCACATTCTTTGTGTAGATTAAATCATAAAATTGTGACTTTAATTGTACTTAACCCAGACCAGCCTCCCCATGAGTGATTGCTTTGCTTCCTTAGGGCTTGAATGCTGTGTTTGATGTCCTGTTGATTGGCAAACTCAGTGTGCTGGAAGTCATCCAGAAGGTGCTTCGTAAGGACAAGTCATTAGAGGTGAGTTACATACACACTATTGTCTCCATCCCAGACATAGAAAATGTCAAGTACGCTAATTTAACGTGCCACTTTCCAGGTATTTCTCTTGGCTTTTTAATTTTTTTAAATGTAGCCTTTTCATGCAGTATCAAAGTCATTCAGGCAGCATTGCTGTACAAGTGAACCTGTGAGTTGAAAATCCTAAGCAACAGGGGCTTCATGTGTCCTTTCAGAATATCGGTGTGCTCAGGAGCGGAGGCCTCCTCTTCCGAATGACCCTTCTCACCACTGGAGGGGCTGGTGTGCTCTATGTGCGCTGGAAAATCATGGGTACTGGCCCGCCAGCATTTACCGAGGTGGACAACCCGGCCTCGTTTGCAGACAGCATGTTGGTTAGGGTAAGTACTGAGCCTGCTGTCTTCTCAAAACTGCCACATTCCCAGCGCCTTCCTGGTCCTCCTCACCTCCGCCCCTGCCAGCCTTACAACACCCCTGATGAATGGACACACTTAATTCCACGCTTGTTGATAGGGTAGGATGATGCCAACTTAGGGCATCACGAGGGTTGGTGTGAGCTCCTTGGAAGTTGTCTCCTGCTATGTGTGAGGAGCTGTTTTCTGGGAAGTTGGCTCCAGGGACACCAAAGTGCAGGGGTGCTCCAGTCCCTACATAAGATGACAGAGTATTTGTGACTCACCTGTGCACATCTTCTCGGAGCTTTAAAAAAAAAATCTCTCACTCATATTTAATACCTGATAAAATGCCTGCATATCACTTCATTCACATGGATGTGTGAAGTCCTTCCTTACTGCAGGATGCAAGTTACGGTTTGCCTTTTGGAACTTTCTGGAATTGTTTTTTCTAAATATGTTCAACCCAGGGTTGATTGGATGTGTGGTAAGTTAAATCCAGGGATACAGAATCCACAGATTCAGAGGTCCAACTATATCCTTTCTAATGAAAGTGAAAAAGTTAGTTCTGTCTCCCATCCAGTTCCTTGTCAGTCTTTGTAAAGTACCCTTGACCACATGGTTTGTTATAGAGGAAATTATTTATTTACATGAAATGTAACAATATTGGTGGTTTCTTAAAGAGTCTTAGCAGTGTCTAGATGCTTTATTCTCTGAGGTTTGCCCCTTTTTTCCTAAAGGCTATCAAGCCATAAATTCTTAGGTACTTTTTCCTAGAGAGAAATCAAGAGGACAGCCAGGAACAAGACGCTTTTCTTAGCGTTATTAACAAATGGGTAACTGACCCTGAGACCTCGGATTTCGTGGGTCAGGGGCTTTCGGCATCACCACATAAATCCATTACGTGTTGCTTGGCCAGAAAATAGAACAGATGTATTGCGTGGGGGTAATGGCCTCACTGTATTTTTAATATACTAAGATCTGAATGAATTGAATAAATTGCAGGCTACAGATAGATAGATAGATAGATAGATAGATAGATAGATAGATAGATAGATAGATAGATCCAAAATATAAATGGCAGCATTTTATTTTTATGCAACTGCTGTGTCCTTGAACAGAAGCCTGTGAATGCCTCACAAATGAAGTTAAGATATATGTTCTTTCAAGTTCAGTATCAAGTAAGTGTTTGTTTTCCTTTTGACTGACAGGCCATAAACTATAATTACTACTATTCATTGAATGCCTGGCTGCTGCTGTGTCCCTGGTGGCTGTGTTTTGATTGGTCAATGGGCTGCATCCCCCTCATTAAGTCCATCGGTGACTGGCGGGTAATTGCTCTAGCAGCACTCTGGCTCTGTCTAATTGGCCTAATATGCCAAGCCCTGTGCTCTGAAGACAGCCGCAAGAGAAGGTAAGAGGCAGTGAGGAATTTTAACTTCCGCCCTGGGTCAAGGCTGATGCATTTTGCTAAATCCAGCACTGATCACTGTAACGATTTTATGGACGAAAATGTCGAAGGCCATTTGTTCCAAATACATATTAATGGTAAGGATGAGTTCCCTCTGCTCCCCGCCCATGGCTGACTTCAGCTAGTGGGGAGGGTTATGGATGGCTGCTTCCTGTCCCCCGCCCCTTCCCCTGGGAAGTAGCACTCTGGGATCCCTCTCGCTGTAGGTGGTAACGAGTAATTTATGGTCAGAACAGAGAGTGTAATTTATGTGTGTTGTGCCCGTTATTTTGCAATTCTCCTTTAAAAATAAAAAGCCCAGTGAAGGCGAGGGTGATTCCTTTTGCTGCCATTGAGTACCAAATAAGTTGCCACTCCAAAGCGACTATTCTTTCTTGACAATAAAAGATTTTTTAAAGGTTATTAAGAAAATCAAGATGCATTGTACTTATAAGCTGATTTGTTGAATAGTAACTCATCTGTACACCTAAAGATCGTGAAAATATAATTTATAAAAAAGAATTGGGAAAGATGAATATGTTTCATGAAAATGAAAACTCAGATGACTAATGTGAAGCACAAGCACAGAACTAGATTTGTAATGTCTCCAAATAAATAAAGGTTTTAAGATCATCTATGTCTTAAAAAATCAGTTAGTGATTCTTAAAGTACAACAGGCTTAAGTCCCGGTCAGTTCACTACATGTGAAGTGGGATTTTTGAAATGGTGTAATTACAAGAAGGAGCCACTGAATTTGACCTAGCTATTCGTCAGTCATTTCCTTGCATCAGAGGGGACATTGGGAATGATCCACTAGTTTGAGAAATGTTTCAGTGTTCAATCTTCTTTTTGTTTGACTTGGTAATGTAGCAGCAAAAAAAAAATTTTTATTTTAGATTTCATAAAATCTAAATTGCTTTACTAGTCTTCCTAGAGCTATATTTTTTCCATGAAAACTACATTAAATTTGGGGCCTATCTCCCTAATTCCTGTATGGTTTGAGAGATGGTTAAAAAAAAGATGAACACTTGGGCGCTGGTGCTCATGCCTGGAATCCTAGCTATTCAGGAGGTTGAGATCTGAGGATCCCAATTCAAAAGCCAGCCCAGATGCAAGAGTCCATGAAATTCTTATCTCCAATTAACCACCAGAAAAAAAAGCAGTGGAGCTGTGGCTCAAAGTGGTAGAGCAAAAGGGCTCAGAAACAGCACCCAGGCCCTGAGTTCAAGCTCCATAACCGACAGAAAAGAAAGGAAGGGAGGGAGGGAGGGAAGGGAGGGAGGGAAGGGAAGGGAAGGGGAAAGAAGGAAGGAAGGAAGGAAAGAGAGAGAGAAGAGAAGAGAAGAACTACCTAGATGCTGGTGTAATTTATGCCCATAATCTTACCTACTTGAGAGGCTGAGAGCTAAGGATTGTGGTTCCAAGCCATCCTAAGCAGAAGTATTTCCAATTAAACAGCAAAAGCCTGAAATGAAGGTGTGATTCATCAGCCTTTACTGAAAAAAGCTAAGGGATAGCACCCAAGCCCTGAGTTCAAGCCCCAGTACACATACACTCACACACACACAGAGAATATGTGAATTAATAAGGCCTCACAATGTAATCATTCTGATTTTGTTAACATAAATTTATGATTTGTAAGTGTTATCCTTATGCTTGATGTTAAGAGCCTTAGTCATATTGTTATGTCTTATCCCATACTGCTAGCTAAACTTTCTACGGTGACATTTTTTTGCTGATGAATCTTTTTTTTTTTTTTGCCAATCCTGGGGCATGAACTCGGGCCTGGACACTATCCCTGAGCTTCATTTACTCAAGGCTAGCACTCTACCACTTGAGCCACAGCACCACTTGTGGCTTTTTCCTGTTTATGTGGTACTGAGGAATCAAACCCAGGGCTTCCTGTCTGCTAGGCAAGCACTCCACCCCTAAGCCACATTCCCAGCCCCTACTCAGTGCATGGCATGAAGAAAAGTCTTTATCATTACCTTAATGTTGAGTATGACATTTTTCTTGAGAAGTGTGGAAGTAGCTATTTTGATGGAGCACTTTGCCTCTTCCAGAATCCTCACCCTGGGCCTGGGATTTCTCGTGATCCCATTTCTTCCTGCAAGTAACCTGTTCTTCCGAGTGGGCTTTGTGGTTGCAGAGCGAGTCCTCTACCTCCCCAGTGCCGGGTACTGCATGCTGCTGACTTTTGGATTTGGAGCCCTTAGCAAACACAGTAAGAAAAAGGTATCGGCCTGGAGTGGTGCCACTTCCAACCAGAACACCTCCACACAGCTCACAAGTGACGCTTGCCTTGTCTCTCTGTTATTAAGAAACTGATCGCTGCCATCGTCCTGGGCATTTTATTCACCAACATGCTGAGATGTGTGATTCGAAGTGATGAGTGGCGGAGTGAGGACCAGCTCTTCAGAAGCGCCCTGTCCGTGTGCCCCCTCAATGCTAAGGTACCTTGGCTGCCAGATTTCTTTTATGAAGATGACTAGGGGGTATTTTAAGTCCTCCTTCTGAGTAAGAAGGAAATTTATCCTTGGACAGTATCCAGAATAGGACCATGACCAAATATTTGGGGTTTTCTTTGTCGTTAGTGTTTTTTAATGATTTTTAAAGCTGTATTAGAATTGCACTTAGCCAAAATAATTCTAAAGAAACCATTAAAACCATACATTATCAACAAAACAGATGACTTCTGATAACCCATCACATTTCCAGGGTAGAATTAGACAGGCACATATGTTAACCATTTAGTGTGACTTCTCAAAACCAATGCCCTGGCTATATATAATATGAAGAGCTATATATAATATGAAGGTTCCTATACCTGAATGGACAGGAAGTTGATTCAGGAAGTTTAAACTGCTGTTCTGTTTGCTATGAGAGAGAGACAGAGACAGAGGGAGAGAGAGTGAGAGAGAGAGAGAGAGAGAGAGAGAGAGAGAGAGAGAGAGAGAGAGAGAATCTCCTGGAGTTCTCTGTTTGTGATTCCTTTGACCAGATTAGGTGAGGTTAGATTGGCTACATTTTAAAATTGGGAGTGTTTTTGGTGAGGACAGTCTGATAGGTATTTATTCTACTTGTATTTTTGATGAACTTAAGCTTTTAACTCAACCAGCTGTGCCTTTTGAGCTTTCAGTGGCCTTTTCTGTAAGAAGAGGATAATGTTCCTCTTCTAAGCTTGTTGTGAGGGCTGAGTGAGTACACGTGGAGGGGGGTAGTTTTCAGAGGTGAATTTTAAATTGGGCTTCACATGAACTAGCAAGAAGGAAATTCTGTCTGCTGAGAATGGAGGCCAAGGCATGAGGTTAGGATACTTAGTATAGTTATTATCCTTAAAGGATGATACCTCTTGGGCTGTTTGAATTGGAGCTGCACCAAGATGCTGAGAGTAAGAGGAGTTCTGAACTTCTGTTTCATTTTTTCATTCTGTATTTTAAGCAAAAATACATGAGTAAAAATAATAAATAGTTGACATCTCACTGAGCTGACTGAAGTGAAGGATAGCTAGAAAGGTGCTAACTCTCTATTTGTTCTTTTCTTGAATTAAACTATCTTGCTCATGTTTTGCAGTTAAGAGAGGTAAATACTGTGGTATAATTAATAATGTGCTAATAAGGATGTGAGAAAAACAGACATAGCAAAAAGAGTGAATTACTCTGAGCTTTTGTTCTTTGCCTTGCTGAGTGATCTTTTTTTTGCTACTAAAAATAAAGTACCTGGGATTTAATTTCTTTTTTTTAATTTTTATTTATTTTTTATTGTGAAAATACTGTAAAGAGGGGTTACAATTACATGGGCAAGATAATGAGTACATTTCTTATCAAGCATTGTAGCCTCCTCCTTTGTTTCCCCTTCCCATCCCTTCCCATCCTCCCACCATCCCCCCAATCCTCCCTGCCCCCCCCCCCAAAGTTGTAAAGTTCGTTTTCGACATAACAACTTGTACTTCTCATTGTTGCAACGGGTCTACCTGTATCCTTATTTAAACGATTTGTTTTTCCCCTTCCCCTCCACAAATTATACCGACATCAAATACAGTGAAAACAGGGGTTATACTGTGGGGAAGGGACATACAAAGCAACAAAGAAATAATCTTATAAATGCGTTAGAAACAATTGCATGAAAGAAAAAAACACTTGAATACATATCTTAGGATTCATTTCCCTAACGTCACCTTATCTGACCTTTTCTGCTTGACTCAGACATATACTAGATATTGCAAATAAGGGAAACCATGGGACCTATGTTTCTTTGGGCTTGGCTTACTTCACTGAATATAATATTTTCCAAGTCTTTCCATTTCCTAACAAATGGGCCAATGTCATTCTTTCTGATGGAGGCATAGAATTCCATTGTGTATATATACCACATTTTCTTGATCCATTCATCTACTGAGGGGCATCTGGGTTGGTTCCATATTATAGCTATAGTAAATAATGCTGCAATAAACATAGTTGTGCTGGTAGCTTTAGTGTGGTCTTGTTTGTAAACATTTGGGTAAATGCCCAAAAGTGGGATTGCTGGGTCATAGGGGAGCTCTATGTGGAGTCTTTTGAGGAACCTCCATACTACTTTCCAAAGTGGTTGAACACGTTTACACTCCCACCAACAATGAAGTAAGGTTCCCTTCTGTCCACATCCCTGGGATTTAATTTCATACTTGCAAATAGGTACACCTTTTCATTTCACTTGTATAGCAGGAATTGCCCCATCTGTTCATATCATCTCTTATAGAGCCCTATTGCTAATTTCTACTTTCCTCCTGTTATCTTCCTATTGTAGGTTTTAGACACAAGAATGTTTGCTTTCTTTGTTCTTCTGATGGGAGAAATTGAGATATGGAAAGATTATATTGATATTACTTAGGTGTTTGATTTGGGTGGCTAGCTGGCGCCCTGGCACCATGTAAATGAGGAACCTGGAACGTACTTGTTGTCTGTCCGTATGTAACTTCACCCAAGTAGACTGGAAGACACAGGAGGTACAAATGGGCATGCTCTGTTTCCCTTCTTAACCTAAAGCCTACATGAAGACCTCACCTTCAAACAGATCCACTGCTAATAGCCCTTTGCCCAAAAATTTTTTACAGTGATACTATTCAATCTAAGCAAGATAGGAATTGTTTTGTGTTATATTTTCCACTATAAATTGAAGTGGCATATAATTGTTTTCTTTTTGTATATAAAAAAAAAGCTAGGTCAAAGAAGAGATCTCATTTAGGAAAACACAGTGACAGAGAACTTACTTTTTTTTATATAAATGTATTTTTTTATTGTGAAAATACTGTACAGAGGGGTTAAATTACATGGGCAAGATAATGAATACATTTCTTATCAAGCATTGTAGCCTCCTCCTTTGTTATCCCTTCGCATCCTCCCCCCCCTCCCCCCCCCCCCCCCCCCCCCCCCCGTCTCCCCTACCAAAGTTGTAAAGTTCGTTTTTCGACATAACGACTTATACATCTCATTGTTGCAATGGGTCCTCCTGTATCCCTGTTTTAACGATTTGTTTTTTCCCTTCCCTTCCACATATACCAACATCATATATAGTGAAAGCAGGGGTTATACCATGGGTGAGGGACATACAAAGTGACAAAGACATAATCTTATAAATATGTTAGAAACAATCGCATGAAAGATCTCTTTTTTTTTTTTTGTCAGTCGTGGGGCTTGAGCTCTAGGCCTGGGAGCTGTCCCTGAGCAATTCAGCTCAAGGCTCATGCTCTACTACTTGAGCCATAGTGCCACTTCTAGTTTTCTGGTGTTTTGTTTTTTGTTTTTTTTTTGTGATTAAGTGATTACATAATTTCCCAAATTTCACAGTATTGTGGGATAGTGATGCTCATTAAAAGTCACAAGCTCATTCTAACTTTCCTGGAGCAAATTGTCTATCACAGTCTATATAACATATAACGGTGTACACATATACACCATACATGTGATCAGCAGCATGGGATTATTTAGTAGCAGTTCGACCAGGTGAGTGGAAGTTCTTTGTTTATTAAGTCCTGTTAATTTTGTCGTATCACCTAACATTTTGGATTTAACATCCACTAATCAAGGAGACCATGTACCGTTTGTCTCTTTGCTCTTGGCTTACCTCACTCAACATAATTTCTTCTAGCTCCATCCATTTCCCTGCAAATGCCATTATTTTGTCATTTTTAATGGCTGCATAATATTCCATTGTGTATAGATACCACAATTTTTGGATCCATTCATCTGTGGTGGGGCATCTGGGTTGTTTCCATATCCTAGCTAGAACTTACTTTCTTATACTTGTTTCTACTTGACATGCATGGACATTCAGTTAAGCAGTTGGCACTTGGCTTTAATTTAGGCCCAAATTTACAAACTGAGACTAAAATCCTTTTTTTTTTTTTTTTTTTTGAAGCTTACAATATCAATGTAGGTACTTGCTGTCCCTGACTTTCATTGAAATTACCTACAAAGCTTTGCATATGGCAATCACTTAACCTCAGTTATTATTGAATTGGGCTAAATAAAAATTGAACTTACTGAGACTTCTATGAGTCTGAGTAAATTTGCAATCATTTTTTCATTTTCAACACTTAAAAATGGCTTATATATTATCAGCTCTGATAGAATTCTACCAGAATTGATGGGTGGAAATCAGAATATTACACTTCAACTCTGAATAAGAAAGGTCATATACCACCATGAATACTTAGAGGATTTTCATGTGTTTCTTTGCATGTATTCATTACTCAGTCAAGATGGTGGTTTTCATCTGATTTTTGAGCCTTGACATATGAAACACAGATGCTGGAGGGAAAGTTGAAAAAACAGGCTTTTCCACTCTTTCACATATACCATCGAAACAAAAACCACTCATTCTATAAACATGGATTCAAGTAACCTCATTGGGGCAAGTAACCTCCTTTGTTGCCTTTCACAACCTAGACAACTGCTTCCTGTTCACGGAATCCCCTCTCCCAGTCCATGGGGTGAGGCTGTTTACTAGCTCGTACTTGTGGATGGTCTTCCAGGGCTGGGTTAAATTTTTTATCTCATTTCACGTAAATACTATAGTCAGATTTCCAGAGGGCCTCCCCTGGGCTTCCAGCCGGTGTTCTAACTGAGCGTCTAACAGAACACTGCCTGTGCTGCAGAGGGCAGTTGAACTCTGTGAGCTTTTTATGGAGAAAGCAGAATTCGCCAAGCACAAAGGAAAACAGCAGGGGCTTGGGGGCAGAGGCAGCTGGAGTCATGTTCACATGGAGTAGAAGCTGTGTTTGTGTTCTGGGCACCACGAGGGCTTCCCTTGAAGGTGGCATTCTCCAGCCTTGAATTATTTTGTGCATGGGATGGGAAGAAAGTCACACTTCCAATCTGAGGTTGGAGGGAAGAACAAAGTCAAGCCATTTATAACACACTTTACACAATATGCCTTCTGGCATTCACTGAGCTGCCACCAGGCTATAATTTAAGGGTGAAAATGCATATGAGGGGACAATACTATGGTCCAGGAAGTTTAAATTATACTGTGTGGTATGCAGGAGTGAGTACACATTGACATCGCCTGCGATGTCTCTGCTTGTGATTTCTTTCATCAGATTAGGTAAGTACTTTAAAATGGTCAGGGTGAAAGGACCTGTTTATGTGCTTACCATTCCAGAAATACAAGCACATCTGAGGAAGAGCTAGTGCTGTAGGGTGTAATTGTCATACAGGATGTGGTTCTATTTTCAGAGGTGATTTCTGTACAGTGTTCAGGTTAAACATTCCTAGCACCAGGCACTGGTGGCTCACACCTGTAAACGTAGCTACTCAGGAGGCTGAGATCAGAGGGCCGTGGTTCAAAGCCAGCCCAGGCAGGAAAGGCTGTTGAGACTCTTAGCTCCTGTTAACCACCAGAATACTAGAAGTGGTGCTATGGCTCAAAGTGGTAGAGTGTTAGCCTTGAGCAAAAGAGCTCAAGCACAGCACCCAGGCCCTGAGTTCAGGCTCCATGAATGACACACCAAAAAAAATTCCTTGAATGTGGCATTTGCTGTGTTTCAGGGTATTTATTCGTTTACTCTGACTGCCATGCCAAAATGCCAGATGGTGTGGCTTAAATAACAGAAGGCTGTTCTTCAGATTTCTGGAGGCTGGAAGTCCAATGTCACAGGCTGTTTCTGCTGAGACCCCTTCCTTTGGTGTATGTACATGACATCTCCCTGTGTCCTCATGTGGTCTTTGCCATAGGAATCCCTGACTTCTCTCAGTGTGTCTAACAAGCCCAGTGCTGGGCTCCAGCAGAACACACCTGTAATCCTAGCTACTCAGAAGGCTAAGATCTGAGGATTGGATTTGAAGCTAGCCAAGGCAGGAAAGGCCTTGAGACACTTATTTCTAATTAATCACAGAAAAAGCTGCTAGGCAAGTGGTAAAGCACTAGCCTTGAGCAAAAAGGAGCTCAGGGACAGTGCCCAGGCCCAGAGTTTAAGCCCCAGGACTGGCAAGAAAAAAAAAAAAAAAGGACACCCGTGAGATTGAATTGAGGTCTACTCATGTGACTTCATCTTACCTTAATTATCACTTGGAAGACCCTCATAATACAACAGTTGCATTATGAGCTACTGGGGCCTCAGTTTGTGAGCTTTGAGAGACATTGTTTTGGATCCATAACACATAACTAAAGATACCCTCTACCATTAGCCTGCCTTTGAGCACCTTCAAATCTTATCCAGAAAGTCTGTCCCTTAGAATACAATCCCAGACTACATAAGGCCAAGCTGCCATTGCTAGACACATTTCCCCCAGAGGCTCAGGTGCCCAGGGACACCATAAGGCAGGGATTTGCTGGGCTTTTGCTCCCATCAGGCTCCGAGCTGCTGGCAGTCACCATCCATCTACCCTTACCTGAAGACTTAGGCAGCTGAAATGTGGTGTCTGGTGAAGACCCTCTTCCAGGCTTGGGGATGGCTGTCTTTTCACTGTGTTCTCACATTGCAGAAGGAAGGAAGGAGGACTTTCCAGAGCACTAACATCACCCTCATGATCTGATCACACCACAAAGACTCCACACATTATTAGAAGCTAGGATTTGAACATAAGAATGTTGGAGGGACATCAACATCCCTCCCACAAGGGGTGTAAAGCAAAATGCTTGCAATTCCATCAGAGAAAGATGTCATACAGGTAAAGACCATAGTTGGGAAAAGGGGGCAGACAGAACAGTTGTTTGTTCCTCTCACAATCATGTGAGTGTGACTCTAATGGAGTGTGTAGGAGGGGAATTTAAGGCTTAGTAATAAAAAACACAGCCTAGTTTCGTGATTTTCCAGTTTTCTCTGATGGGTTCTATTATTATTTCTTCTCCCGTCATACTTTAGTGATATTTCCCTGTGTGCACTCTTTTCTTACAGGTTGGGGTGTTCAAATACATGCAAGCCCTAGGCTTGCTAAAGTCCTATGTGGTTTTAGCAAAAGTTCTGATGGGTGATTTTTTTTTAATTCCTTTCCCATTTGTCTTCCATTAGAAGGTGTGATTGGTGTTAGGTCTCTGAATGTGGAAGTTTTATGTGTCAGTGGCAAAACTGTCATCTATATTTTCAGGTTCACTACAACATTGGCAAAAACCTGGCTGATAAAGGCAACCAGACAGCAGCCATCATATATTACCGAGAAGCAGTAAGGTACTGTGCATGTTCTAACGGAAGAAATGCCACTTGGGTGTGTGTATTATTTTCATTTCCTAGGATTCCAAACTTGTCCCTTTAAAGACCCCAAGTTTGAGATATCTTTGTCAGTTCCTGAGATAACAGCCAACTTGGTTTCTCTCTCCATTTCCAGGTTAAATCCCAAGTATGTTCATGCTATGAATAATCTTGGAAATATCTTGAAAGAAAGGAATGAACTACAGGAAGCTGAAGAGCTGCTGTCTTTGGCTGTCCAGATTCAGTAAGCCTCGTTTTTATACTAATGACAAGGACAAAGAAGTGAGCGCCTGTGTTTAGCACTATCTAACCCTTTCTTTTTCTTTTCTTTTTTAAACATGCTTCCAGGCCAGACTTCGCTGCTGCCTGGATGAACTTAGGCATCGTGCAGAACAGCCTCAAACGGTTTGAGGCTGCAGAGCAAAGTTACCGGACAGCAATTAAGCACAGGAGGAAATACCCAGATTGTTACTACAACCTTGGGCGGCTGGTAAGGATAGGTACCCTGGGCCTGCTGAAGGAAAGGCTGGGTGAAATAAAATGACAGTCTTAAAACTTAACCATTAACCAGCACACTCCATTTTATAAAGTTCTTTCACATATATTTATCTCATTTGAAGGTAGCGATTTGGTTTCTTTGTGTGTAGTGTTGAAGCTCTAATTAGTGAGCAATCCAAATTGAATTAGTCAGGCTTATGAGATCACCAAGGCAATAGGTTAAACTAAGGAATAAATTAAAATGTTTTAAATTTTTTCTGCCCTGGTAAACAGTACTCCCAGGGCTAACTTCCTGATAAACGTTAGTTTCTCTGTTTTTAAAGCACAGGTTGAATAGTAACTGAGAATGTGAGATCTGAATCTTTTCCTCTGTAGGCACATTTTTCCTGAAAAGGACCATGTTGGAGGTCAGGGCATTTAATTAAAGGGGCTTCGCCTTTACATGCTGGAAAGAGAAAATAATGCATCCACAATAGCTTTATATTTGAGGCCATTGATGGAATTTCTATAATGATCTGGTTGCTCTCAGTTTTCTTAACAAAGAAAATAAGAAGCACAAATGGCAAAGTTCTTTAATCAGGAATAACTGTATTTTCTCCGCAGACAACTCTTCAGTTTGGTTTCAAGAAATCATTATCTATGTCCCTAATATACTTAGATTTATTAGATGAAATTATTAAAGGAAAAACTTTCAGTTCATGTAAGTTATACTAGAATAGATGCATAATAATATTGCATTGCTTTTCTCTTTTTTTGGTCAGTCTTAGGACTTGAACTTGGAATCCCTCGCTGCTTTGGCTTGTTTTGTGGGTGGGCATTCTACTCCTTAAATCATACCAGCCTGAGTACTGGGGATTGAACTCAAGGCCTCTGACCCACCCAGCTTGGTTGCTCAGCTGACCTGCTACCACTTGAGCCACACCTCCAACCCAGCTTTTTACTAATTATTTTGGAGATGGCATCTTGTGGGCTTTTCTCCTCAAGCTGACATCAAACTGACATCAAACTGAGATCTTCCCAATCTCAGCCTCCTGAATAGCCAAGATGATAGGAGTGAGCCACTGGCCCAAGTTAGTATGGCTTTTTTTTTTGTAAAGATACTGTGCAGAGGGTTATAGTTACAGAAGTAAGGTAATGGGTATATTTCCTATAGAACATTGTTACCCCCTCCTTTGGTTTTCCCCTACCATCCCTTCCCTCCCCAACTCCTCCCCCCACCCCAAAATTGTAAAGTTCATTTTCAACATAGTGTCTTATATGTCTCATCAGCATGGCTTTTAAGATAAATTTATATAGAACTTTCCAGACTTAACTCGGCCTCACAAGTAGAACAAAATCCTAGTGTTCTAAAAAAAAATAGTCTTTCTATCCTCATTTGAAATGTATTATCAAGTCCATATGTTGTTGTATAGCCTGACCTCTCATAGTATCATATAAACCTACCCCATATCAGATTTAGAGAATCAGAAGCATCAGAAAATCTATTGTTTTTTTAAATAGTAATAAATGCACTGTCTCTGGCTGTGCATCTGGGAAGCATTCCTGTCTAGATACTAACAGGAAGGAAGGAAGAAGATCACATCAGAGGTAAATGGTCTGTGAGGTGAGACCAACCTGGAAAGCTTTAGCAGCTTCAAGTTTGTGAAAGACCAGGTTCCTCTCTCACATGATGTGATAATTGAATGTCTTTCCTTCCTTTTTTTTTTTTTTCTGTGTTGGTCCTGGGGCTTGAACTCAAAGCCGGGGCTCTGTCCCTGAGCTTTTTTGTTCAAGGCTAGCTAGGGCTCTACACTTGAGCTACAGCTCCACTTCCATATTTTTGTTTGTTGTTTGGGGTGCTTTTTTGGGAATAAGAGTCTCGTGGACTTTCTGATCTAGGCTGGCTTTGAACTGTGATCCTCAGCTCTCAGCCCCCTGAGTAGTTAAGATAATAGGCATGAGCCACCAGCACCCAGCTTTGAATGTCTCTGCTCTTAATATCAGTGTTTGTGGGCATAGTTGTCATGATTTTGTGAGTTGTGGAAATAGAATTTTATGAATGAAGGAAACAAGATGACAGAAGAGACACATGTTAATGAATGATGAAGACTGACTTTGCCCAAAGCCACTTAAGTGGGCATAATACTTTGTTTAAAGATTTTAAAGTAAAGTGACTTTCATGTCTTTTTAAAAAATACAGAACATGTTTTAGTTGTGAGTACTATAGGAAGATACCATCTCTGTGATTACTAAATGGGGGACGGAGAGAACAGTTATTTTCTCCTGGCCACCAATGGCAAGATTGTCAGAAGAGATAAATGGGAAGTGGTTGGTCTCACTGAAGAAACAATTTGGGAATGGACCCACAGAGGAGGCTTCAACAGAATAGATTTGTTTCAGCAAAATCTGAATCAACAGAAGTAATCATAAAACAATTAATTAGATCAAGTGCCTCTACTCCCCCCCCACACACACCTCCAGTCTTAGGCACTTTAATGGACTTGATTTAATGATTATGCTAAGAATACATTCCTAACTGTGGAGTTTCCCAAGAAATTGGCAGGCTTTTAAAAGAACTGGGGAATTGAGAATGATTTACCTCATAAGGTATTCTCAAAGCTAAGAGGGCGATTTGAGGGGAGGTGCATGCAGGAAGCTGCAGGTGCAATAAGATGCAAATGAGGCCTCTGGCTCACCTGTAGAAGTGGGGAGTCCCTGCTGAGCTCGGTTCTGGGGATGTTAGCTACTGCACTACTAAGTAGTCTCTTGTCAACATCCCTTACTGCACGGTGGTAGTGGAGCAGGGTGCTTGGCACAGTATATGGAGATACAATGTTGCACCTGTCTGCAGCTCCTTGGTGTTTATTGTTGTTCCCTTCCAGACTTCCTATGCTTTATCAGGATGGCAGCAAGGTGACCGACCCCAGGAAACAGTGAGAGGTTTGAACAGGGAGATGGGTGGATAATATTCCATTCATTGCACTTCAGCTTTCTTTAGAGCCACTGGGCCTTGTATGCATTTCTGTTTTCTTTTGCATCTCAGAATTTTATGCCTATGATCTCATGAAGTTAAGTAAGTGGGAGCACTGAGTGGAGGAGAGGGGCGTATGTATTAACTGAATAGATGTGCTGATGCTGCATGCTGCTGTTTCTGTTTAGTGGCTATTAAACTAGTGAGCGACAGATATTAGGGTCAATGTCCCTGTGAGTTCTTCTTTTATTCCTAATTTTTTTTCCATCTGGATGTAACTGCTTTCAAGTTACTGTTTGCAGAGTGAGTGAGTCGATCTGTAGCCTTCTGCTTCAAAGCACCGCCTCAGCCTTTGCTAGTAAGCTGCCTGTCACAGCAGTTCCTGGGTTCTTGAAAACAGAGAATCTATGCTAAATGAGCCTCTTATTATAAGAGTTACAGCCAAAGAATGGAGCACAGGATGTAAACTTCAAGGAGCACAGAATGTAAACTTCCGGCTCTTATCGAGTGCCCTGGTGCTGGGATTCATTACACTTTCACTGAAGATCATCTGTAGCACGGAAGTGATGGAGACCTCGGGATGTTTACTAATTGCACTGCCCTGAAATGGCGTTCCTGCCATGGCTTCCACTCACCGTCCTGCTCGCTTATGGCTTTTACTCTCCACTGTGGTTTAATTGTCCAGCTTTTGCCCACTTGACAGCTTAAAAGCATTAAGACTTTAATCTTTAACAGCTCAACCCATCCATTTATATATTGGCAAATAAGGGGAACTTAATAACTTAAAGGTGTATTTGTTAGAAGTCTGATTTTTTTTTGTAACAGGCGAGAGAGTTTTGTTTTGATTTCTGGATCATGATAAGAAGGGAATAATTCAGTTCTCTTGTGGAATAGGAAATTAGGAAAAGCTGGATTCTTTGGGGTCTATTGCTCATTCTAGAGAGGTTTATAATAGGGATCTGAGGTAATGCAGGAGACAGTTCGCTATGCAGGGGCTGGTTGTATCAGGACATGCTCACGAGAAGAGAACACACAAAATATTCCAAGTACAGAAGGTTTAACACAGGATTGGTTAGGCAATCATTAGATAGTTAAAAGAAGGAAATGGAAAGGTAATATTAGTTCAGAGATGGATAAGAAAAGGTAGTTTGGGGGAATAAATGGGATAAAAGGGGGCTATCAGAATGGAAGAACTCAAAGCCGGGTGCTGATGGCTCACGCCTGTAATCCTAACTACTCAGGAAGCTGAAATCTGAGGATCATGGTTCAAAGCCAGCCCAGGCAGGAAACTCCGTGAGACTCTTATCTCCAATAAACCACTAGAAAACCAGAAGTGGCTCTGTGGCTCAAGCGGTGGAGTGCTCGCCTTGAGTGAGGGATAGCGCCCAAGCCCAGAGTTAAAGCCCCATGACCAACACACACAAAAAAAAGAAAAAAGGAAGAACCCAGCAGAAGCTGCTACCGAAGTCACAAAGGAAAATTCTCTGTTTCTGACTTTGGATCAGGAGGCAGACATAGCCACTTCCAAGGCAGCCAGGGGAAAGGAGGAGAAATTTAGAATTGGGGAAGAGGACTGCCCCTCTGATGTTTATAACACCTGTTGGCAGAAACTTAACAAGGAGCCAAATGGTCCCGGTGCCTGGAAAATATATATAGTTTGCAGATCCTCAGCTCCAGCATTCAAGAGCAGAGTGTAGAAGGATGGATAAAGGACTAATTGTGAATATCTATATCCTACCCTTCTACTTCCAGCCTGGTAGTTCTTGCTAGATCACCATTGTTCTGTCTGGTGGTTATGTTGATTGTCCTAGGTTACAGTGTCAACATGAATTTGTTCAAGTGATTCACATGCCTAATGCTGAGACATCCAATAGCAAGAGATGATTCATTAAGCATCCCAAATTATTATAATATATATAAATATGTAATATATACAAGCTCAAATATTTTGAACTTTTTTTTATTATTTCCTAATGATTTTAAAGAGTGAAATCTTAGAACCTCATTGTCTTGACTTGTGGGAAATTCTGACAAATGGATATTTATAAATGTTTCCATGGTTCATGAAGCCTTGCTTTTTCTTGTAAAAGTTTGTCACCAGTGTTCTGTGCATCATGGAGCAAGTCAAAAGGCTTTCATTCTATAATGAATGAGGCACCTTAATGAATGAATGAAATCACCTTAAGCTCTGTTCGTTGTCATTATTTGAACTCAGTTCTGTACAGTCGAGGGCTCACGTGCTAGAGAGCATCATTCTCTTCCTCTGTGGTTTTCAGTGACTAATGCTAACTGAGAGGCAGATAATTGGTATTATTGAGGTTCAATGAAAATTCCTCTTAAAAGAAAGCAACAAATGATTCTCTCCTTCCTGAGGGAGGCAGGTAGGTTCCAGATGGCCAGCAGATTTTGCATGACCATACGAGTCTATTCCAAAGAGTTAACTTACAAAAGTATGCCTTATATTCTTGTATTTTTATATTAGGTTTAGGTGTGACAGGAGGGCACTCCTACACGATTCTTCATTCTTTACTAGGTGACTTGGACACATAAAATTCTTGTTTACTATTCTAAATACTACTTAATGGAAAATGGACTTTATGGAGTTTCTCTAGAAAAACAATAGTGAGCAGGGGTTTGTTGTTGTTGTTGTTGTTATTGGGATTTTTTTTTTGTGGAGGGAGGAGGAAGGGTTAATGGGGCTAGACAATGCCCGTAAGATTTTTTATTCAAGGCTGGTGATCTACCACTTGGCCACAGCTTCACTTTCTGGCTTTTTGCTGGAGATAAGAGTAGGTCTTTCCTGCTTAGGCTGACTTTGAACCTTGATCCTCACATCTCAGCCTCCTAGGTCACAGGATTACAGGTGTGAAACCACCTCATTATTTATGTAACTCTGTACATCACCTTTACAATTAAAAAATTAATTAAATAACTTTTAAAAATGAAAAAAGAAGCTACCATGGCACCTGGCAGACCACCTGGTTCTAATCCTTGATCTTCACTTTCTAAATTTGTGGCTTTGAGAAAGTGGTTAATTTCTCTGTGCCCTTAGTTGCTCCATTTCTGAAATGAGGCAAACAATACCTACTTCATTGGGGTTGTTTTGGAAAGTAAATTGGTTGATAAGGAAAAATCAGAAGCTTCATGGAGGTGAGGTAGTTGTTTTGTGTGTTTGGGGTGTTGTGTTGAGTTCATTGGCGGTCTCAGAAGAAGAGCAGGAGAACTGGAATATTGATTTGGGGCGTTTGTTTTCAGTATGCTGATCTGAACCGTCACGCAGACGCTCTGAATGCATGGAGAAATGCAACCGTGCTGAAGCCAGAGCACAGCCTGGCCTGGAACAACATGATCATCCTCCTGGACAACACAGGTGCAGTAGGAGGTTGGAGCGGAGGACCCAGCTCACAGCACAGCTCTGTCTATGCAGGAACTCTAGCTTAGGGTACCCTCCCCCTCATCTCAGATTTAAAAAGATAAGGTTAAATACTTGTATTACAAAATGCCTCTTCAATCATTTCCTTTGATATAAAGGAATATGAGCTTGAAGGAAAATGAAATTCCACTTAATATTGGCATCACATCATGGGAAGAAGTGTGTAACTGCTGTATTTATGTATGCTGACGCTGCCATCCAGCCACACTTCCGTGCGGATCCAGAGGCCAGACCAGCTTCTGGGTTTCTGGAATAAATGGAGCAGGTCCCCGCTCCCAAGCGCATGGACTCCCGGCAGGTGACACACTCAAGTCTAGACTAATTTGAGATACGGTGCTTTATGACTTGAGATCACATTTCTTAGCCCCCAGTGAGCTACAGCCAACAAAGAAGGAGTTTTTCTGCTCTTCTTGTTTTTTTTGTTTTGTTTTGTTTTATGGTGCTGGTGATCCATCAGTGCCAGGGTCTTGCACTTACTAGGCAAATGCTCTACCACTGAAATACATCCCAAGTACTCCGCTTTAAAGAAAAAAGCCAGACATCCTTTAAGAAATGATGGGCTAGGTGCAGTGGTCCATGCCAGTAATCATTGCTCCCTAGGAGGCTGAGATCTGAGGATCACAGTTCAAAGCCAGCCCTGCGTAAAGTCTGTAAGACTCTTATCTCCAGTTAACTGCCAAAAAAAAGCCAGAAATGGAGATGTGGTTCAAATGGTAGAGCACCAGCCTTGATAAAAAAGAGACAGTGCCCAGGCCCTGAGTTCAAGCCCTAGTACTGTTTCCAAAAAAAATGGAGTTGATTTGGCAGAATTTAAAACTAACAAGCTATCTAAACAGTGTAGGAAAAGATAATTATTTAAAGAAACATACAGAACATATACTTCCACATGAAAAACATTCAGAAATTAGTATTACTGCGCTCCTGTTATTTTGCAGACTTGTTTTCTTCTGTTTGAGGATAACTGGAGTCTGGAGAAAATGAAAACTTGGTTTCATGTGGTTTTACTGAATTTAATCAAAAGTTGTTTGTATATTGTGTCAGAATTGCGCTGACTTGCAGCGATTCTACCACGCAAGGTTTCACACATTTTACATGGATTTTTCTTAAGTAGTTTATTCCTAATCATAATACATGTGAGCCCTGTTAATTATAGAAAAAGAAAAAAAAACACAAGTATAACACGAACATTTTTCTCCTTGTTTTTCCTCCTAGGTAATTTAGCTCAAGCAGAAGCTGTTGGAAGAGAGGCCCTGGAATTAATACCTAACGATCATGCTCTTATGTTCTCCTTGGCAAACGTGCTGGGGAAATCCCAGAAATACAAGGTGCGTGAACTCCAGGCTGACAGGAGCCATCAGTGTTCCTTCTGCCCAGTTGAATTCAGAATTGGGCCAGAATCAGGGCAGCAGTGCTAGGGCACTGGCCAGCGTGCTCTCCAGAGAAGTTGCCCAAAAGATGCATGTGTACTGTCTCACGTGAGGAAAGTGTCATTTTCTCATCAGAACTCAGCCTTGTTCACATGCAGAGTGGGGAGAGAAGCGGGTGGGGAGGGCACACAGTCTGTGCTGTCTACTCCCAGGGTGCTGTGCCCAGCGGCTCTCCTGTGGGGAGGGGGGCTCATTGTGCCATTTGCAGGGTGCTGCTTTGGGCATATAGGAAATGCCCTGCTTTGGGTGATTTGTGGATGGTTCTCACTGCTTCCTCTGAGTTTTTTCTCTTGAGATCATCAGCACAAACCACGGGGTATGAAATCTGCTCCACCAGGGTTTCCAGTCTGGTGTGGAGTGGGAGGGGCCTAACCTGGTCCCGGCCAGTGTCCTCACACTGCTACACTTGGGAATGACCTAGGAACCTGTTGCATTCCTTCCAAGGAAGGATGGCCCTAGGGCTTGGATCAGATGAGGGGTGCACATTTCTTGCCAGCTCTGGGTCACTCCACCCAGATGGTACAGGAAGTGTTATGTCAGACACGGTTCCTGTGCTCTGTAGCAGAGAGAGCTATTTTATTTTAGGCTCAAGAGCTAATATTTTAATTCGTAATTAAAATAGTCATGGGTATTTTAATAAACAATTCATATAGTGAGTAATACTGTAATGAGTGAAATTACCAAAATCAAACTTTAGTGTTCCCAATAACAATTTCACAATGATGACAGCGATGTGTCGTTTTGATCACTCTGAGGTTGCAGGTCAGACCCAAGGTCTAAGGGAGCAAGTGATCAATACCATCACGGATGTTGCGTCTCTCTGTTCATAAGTCTTTGTTGGTATAATTCTCTGTGAGAGAAAGACACGGCATATGTTTGTGCCTGTTTGATTGTCAGGGAATTTAGTAACTTCCCTGTACATTTTTAGCATTTTCTTGCTTTAGCTCCAGAGATGGCTTTTGGAAGCGCTCAGTGTTATTTTATTTGGATCTCCCTGAGCTGAGGGAAGTTTGGGGGGGTTTCTTCCTAAAGACCCTCTAGCCACAGTGGCCCATCCCAGTCGGGTCTCCCTTGCTTCAGGGTGCAGCTTCTAGAATCAGGTACTGACTTTTCTCCCACACCGCGTTCTATGACACAGCAGAACCCAGGACTTGCCTGGCTTCCACTCCACAGCGTGGCTTCTTCCTCTGATGGGACAGAAAAGACTCCATGAGTCAGCGTGCAGTCAGCTCCCCTCTCTGTGCAGGGTGGATTTTTTTCAAATTTATATAAAAAATAATTTATTCCTGAACATTTATTTTAGAAAGTTTTGAAGAAAAATTTTAGTAGAGTGATTTTAAACCATTAACTGTAAAACAGGTTTGGCTTTTTAAGTGGTTTTTTAATTCTCTCAGAGACGCACGTCAGCGGCCGGGGCCGAGACCCACTCAGGGGGCCTGGTCCGTCATGTCACGTGTGTCTAAGACACTTCACAAAACAAAGTATTACCTAAACTTCCTGAAGGTGGAAAATGCATGTGCAGAAGAGGCCCCCCTGTGCAGGCATCACACTCAGGGGGGCCACATTACTGTGTCCTGCCCACACTCGCTCACCCCAGGCCCTCTCACCCCCCCAAACCTGCTCACTCCCCTAAACTCTTGTTTCCCCACCCAGACCTTTCTGCTTCCACCCTCACAACCCACAGTGTGCATCATACCCTCCCACTCCATTCCTCCACCCTCACCCATCCAAGGACGGTGGCCATGGGCAGGGGATGGTCAGATCAATGAATAATGGAAGTGTCAAGAATAATTTGGAGCCTGTGGCTCACGCCTGTAATCCTACCTGCTCAGGAGACTGAGATCTGAGAATCACAGTTCAAAGCCAGTCCAGGCAGGAAAGTGTGTGAGACTCTTATCTCCAATAAACCACCAGAAAACCAGAAGTGGCGCTGTGGCTCAAGTGGTAGAGTGCTCGCCTTGAGCTGAAGAGCTGAGGGACAGCGCCCAGGCCCAGAGTTCAGGCTCAGGCCACCCCCCCCCCCCACCGACAAAAACAAAACAGGGATCATTTGGACGCTGCAGACGGTGGTGGTCTACACCACAGGCCTGGCAGAGGCCACGGCTGCAAAGCCCTGTGCATGGGGTTGCATCGGCCCCAGCTGCTGCCCCAGGTCGTGGAGGCCAAGGCTGAAGGCACCGGCCCAACCCCAGCTCCCTCTTCCCATCCCCCACACCCTGTGCTCCACTTGCTCAAAACCTCCGTCCTGGGGTGTAGGCCGAGCCACGCGTTTCCAGCCCTTCCTGGTGGCTAGTGCACGTGTCCAGCCTGCCCTGGTGGCCAGCATGTGTGTCCAGCCCTCCCCAGTGGTCAGTGCGGGTGTTTAGCCCTCCCTGGTGGCCAGTGTGCGTGTCCAGCCCTCCCTAGTGGCCAGTGCACGTGTCCAACCCTCCAGCAGACAAGAGTTCAGTGACCCAAAAACAAGAATGTGAAGCGCAGGAAAGGCGCAGGCCTCGTACAACCATCGCTTTTGCTTCTTGTTCATGTTCTTCCTGCCATATGCGTCTCTTTTTCTCTTTTAGGAATCTGAAGCTCTTTTCCTCAAGGCAATCAAGGCAAATCCCAACACTGCAAGTTACCATGGTAATTTGGGTAAGGAAAGTTTTCCATGTGACTGTCATGGGCTGTGTGTCACCGGAAAGAAGTGGGCATGCTTGTGTGCCTTCAGTGTGGGGAGAGGAAGCCTAGAAACGACACCGAGTTCTCCTGTGTTACCCAGTTATAGAATGTGGTTGTGTTCTTGACACCTGGAAGACGGTGAGACGATAGTTACGTTTACACACTGTCATTTCCTGAGCGGGACAGCTCCAGCCCCGCCCCCTGAATGTGTCAGAACTCAGACCCAGTGATGTTAAGCTGAGAGGTACTTTGCAAGTTTCTCATCAATCTCCTGCTCCTTACTTCCAGAGCTGTCTCTTTCTTATGCAGCCCTGACTTACTTATCCGGAGGTGAAAGACACATTTGTCATTGTGTTCCCCAGAGTTCCTTTCTTTCACTCATAACTTCAGAATTAGGATCCTCTGAATTCTGTAAATCGAACTCGCTAGTAACTACAATATTGCCCTGGCTTTATTTTTTCTAGGCGAGCGCTCTGTCATCTGAGCCCTGGTGCTTTTTTTTTTCCCTAGTTTTGTTTTTAACATAAGGTTTTACTCTGGGGCCTGGGCTGGTTCCCAGCCTTCAATCCTCCTTTCTCTGCTTTCTGGTTTGCCCAACATTTTTCACCATTCACCCAGAAACCCTCATCACAAAATTCAACGAAAGCATCCATATTTGTTCTCCAGTCCAGATACACAGTTAGTTTTCTGACAAAATCTTTGTGACCATCAGGCTTACCATACAGGGAATTACATTTGTTTTAACCATCATGCTATGGTCAGATCTTGTTAGAACCATTATTCCCGACTGGCAACACACAAGCTATTACTGTGCCAGAAGGTAGAGCATAGGGAAGTCTTTATTTAAAATAAAAAGCTGGCTCCTTTTCTTTAGAAATAGGGTGAAAGGCCAGACTTCTGGTAGCCAGAGCTCTCTCATAGCAGAACCCAAAGCCCCACCCACCCACCTGCCTGCCTGCCTGGCCCCGAGACTTCGATGCACTCTTGCTTTTACTCCCTTCTGTAACAAATTGCCCAAGGTGGAGGTGTTCCCCTAATATTAGGAAGCCCTGGGCATGAGGTACAGGAACCCCCAGGGCATGTGACTACAATGAAGTCGACTGGTACGGACAATATTTTTTTAAGCAATGATACGTGAAAACTCTTTGTAAAGGTCCTGTCACAGTTCTTTGTACAAGTTATTCAGCAGCACCTCCAGTGAGATCCATTGTCTGCCGTTTCAGCTGTGCTGTATCACCGCTGGGGACATCTCCACTCAGCCAAGAAACACTATGAAATCTCCTTGCAGCTTGACCCCTCGGCCACAGGCACCAGGGAGAATTACAGTCTGCTACGAAGAAAGCTAGAACAAATGCAGAAGAAGGATGTCTGATCTTTTTCTTTTGTGTTTTGAGTTTCTGCATGCATGAAGCATATCGGTTATGTGGTTATGTTTAACCGTTTTAAGATTCTCAGACATATTTATTTTACTCTTATTTTTTTTATAAAAACAAAGATATGCAAAAAAAGATTTTAGCACCAGCAATATACTCTTGAATGCTTGATAACGGTTTTTGCATCAAAATGGTATTTTTTCAGACAACTCAAATTAATTCTAAAATCCCAAAAATGAAAGCTTTTTTTAACTAAACGGAAAACGAGAAAAAAATTATCTTGAGTAACTCTGACTATCCTTAAACCTGCATTTGGGATGTGAGCTTTGTGACCAGGAGGTGACAGACGCCTACAACCTATGTAAATAGCAAATGTGTCTGTATATTGGCATATTTATTTACTGACAAGAAAGAGTAAAATGTTTGGTTTTTAATCTCTTTTCACACCAGTGTACCAGGCACTCTGTTTATAAGGAAATATTTATTTGTGTTTTTATGTGTTGAGTAAGGCAGATAATTGAATCAGAAATTGAAAAAAAAATTTTCTTGGGGGGGTGGGTCCAGTCATGGGGCCTGAACTCTGGGCCTGGGCGCTGTCCCTCAGCTCTTCAGCTCAAGGCTAGCGCTCTACCACTTGAGCCATAGCACCACTTCTGGCTTTTTTCTTTTTGCTTATGTGGTGCTGAGGAATTGAACCCAGGGCCTCAGGCATGCAAGGCAAGTACTCTACCACTGAGCCACCTTCCCAGCCCCAGAAATTGAAATTTTTTTGACACCTGGTGTACCTCTTTACTTTTTCTTCCATGGGAGAAAAGAGACTTAAGTTTTTTTGAATGCGTTCTACTCTTGCAATTTCATAATATAGGCAATGATATGGTATTCTCCCGAAACTATCACTACTGATAGAATGTTCCATCCATGCCCTGATGAGCATGGGCATTTCTCTTACACCCTTGCTACACTCATCTGTGTGTGTTGTGTTTTCTTTGACTGTGAATCTGTCACCCATTTTCCTAAATGGAACTACTCACAGCTGTCCATCCAGGAAAGGCGAGAAGTAAATTTTCTTTCAGAAGGTGTCATATTTTGGGACTTAGAGGTATTTTTAAGAATTGGGTTGGTTTTTTTTCCCAGTTGGATTTGGTTCAATAATTGTATCTACCTGTCTGGTTTGGTTTTCCCCTATATGCTGTTGACGTATGCAATGTCTACGATTTCTTATGTAGTAAAAGTATTGTACAAACTGCCTTGACAATGTCACATTGCTTCCTAACGGCTGTTTTTCACGACAGTGGAGTTTTTATCCCCTTTCCCTTCAGTGTCTGGAGTGACCATGAAGGCTCTTTCCCGGGTTGGGGGGGTCTGTTCTGTAGGAGTACAGAGGGAAGTTGGACTCTGTTCCCCCCACCCTTGGGAGCACAGTGTGGGTAGAGCTGTAAATCCATGGCTGGGACTTGTAGTCATTGAAACACGTCAGAAAAGAATGTGCTGTGCTCCAGCATTTCTTCAGTGGTCTCAAGCCACAGCAGTGATTTATGGATCTCTTCAGGAATAGAGGCTGGCTGCTCACCTCCCTGCAGGCCTTAGCTCGACAGATAATACATGTACTGAAGGCTGGGTTGGATTTTTTTTTTTAAGGAAATGTCTCTTTTTTAATAGCACTTGTTTTTTGAAAGTAAGGGGAAAAATACTTCTAGAAGTTAGGATCTTTTTTTTTTCTGCCCGAGCTCAGTCCCCGGCACCATGCATGCAGCACGCAGGGTACAGACAGAGACTACAAAGGCAGAGGCGCCCAGAGGGATGCTGCCAGGGTCACAGGAACCGACTGTACAGAAGAGCAACACGTGCAAAGGGCCGGTGGTGGGGACGTGAAGGGTCCATGTGCGCGGGCGGGTGGGTGGTCAGCACAGGGCGGCTGACCAGGGTCCACAGCCATGGCAGAGGCCGGGGGAGGGCCTGCGGGGACCAGGCCAGATTGCTTCCAAAAACGTTCCCAGTCCCATCCATGACAAGCTATTCACCAAAGCCCAGGGAGGAGCCCCACAGTGTATCCTGTCTTTGAGGAATGAACAAGTGACCGGCAAAAACAAACCAGCTCTTCCCAGCCGTGTGACAGCTAGAAAACTTGATAGACTTTTCTGGAAAGATTCCGCAGATCATTCAGGGGGAGAAAAGGTCTATGCCTGCTTCAAAAAAAAAAAAAAAAAAAAAACCAACAGCAGCCCACATCACCGTAACACTAACTTCAGATGAAATGCGGGTGAGCTTAGATTCGCAAGGTCGTCTTGCTCCTCTCATTAATTTATCTGCTGCACTGTTTGCCAGCGAGACCAGTTGTTCCAAGTAAGCTCATGGACAGAAGGAAAGAAGAGCCCTGCTGCCCTTGAAGTTTAATATCAGACCTTGAAGTAAGGCACCAGCAGCTCATGCCTCTAACCCCAGCCACCCAGAAGGCTGAGATCCAGCAGACTGAGGTTCCAGTGTAGCTCAGGCAGAAAGTCCATGGGACGGCCTGCAGCCAGAACAACCAGGAAAAGGCCTGGGTCCGGGGGTAGAGAGGTAGCAGAGGAAGAAGCCTGAAGGGTTCAAACCCAGTGCCACAAAGCAAAGAGAAACAGAAGAGAGGAATCCCGGGATTTTCAGAACACATACTATGCCCATTTCACACACACATTTTTCTAAGTTCACCTAATTAATGGAGTCTCTTGAAACTGTAGAGTCCTCTTATCAGGACCAGAGAGGCCTCCAAAAGGGAGGTGGCCTCTTCTCCACCCTGAGATACTAGGTTTGCAATGTCTCTCTCTCTCTCTCTCTCTCTCTCTCTCACACACACACACACACTTTTAGAACTTTAGGAAAGTGCAGTGCACACCCCGATCTGGGAGCAGGCACATCTCAAAGGCGATAGTCACACTAATGTTCGGCCCTCAGAGGTATTTCTGGTAAAGAAGCGGGTGGGATTTGGGTTAAAAGTTGGGTAAGGATGTGTGTTCTCCTTTGTCGCGGTATGTTCTATCATTCTTGCATTTACAGTCTTGGCATTACCTGTTGGGCTCAGAGAAATCTAGTCCACTTGGCTTACTAAATGTGGTTCCCTGATGACACAGATGTCTGTTTTCCTTGAGCATCCCTACACACAGAAGAGGAGTTCCATCAGATGTTCCTTTCAATACAGGTGTTCTTCCTGGAATAACTTCCCTTGGCACATACTTCTGTGGTCCAAGGAGTCATTTTCCACAAAATTGTTCCCAGGATGTGTGTTGCCCTCATATTTTCTAGCTCAATATCCAGAGCACAATAATAGCTGGGCAAAGAGAGTCCGGCCAGCCAGTGGGAGAGAGCTCCTTTTTTTGCTCCTTTTTCCTATGGCAGCTTTTTTGTTTGCTTCTAGTGATTAAAGCAAACAGTCCCTCTTTACTTTTAGCCAAGCTATTCACTAATGTGTACCTACACATCCTTAACTCCTGTTTCCCACGTGTTACTTTCCTTGAGTTCATCTTCATTTGCAAATTATGGAAAAGGACCCCAAAGTGAACTGGATGAAGTAACTATTACTGAACGCCAACCCTGTGTTTGGAAAATACACACGCAGGACCGGGCCGGGGCTGCTGGCAGTCCACTGCGGACCGTGCTGTCCGGCCCCTGCTCCGGAAGGGAGGCGAAGGCCTCGCCACGAGGCTGGATCAAGGGACTGCGGGTGCACGGAGGCCGAACTGTTTCGGTCATAGGAGAAGTAAGACGGACCTCGGCCTGTCCTGGGAAAGGTCATTTCTGGACGGGCCATGCGCTGTTCCTCAGTTCTGCTGCTCTTGTGGGCAGACAGCCCTGGGCCGCGGGGGACAGACAGACGGAGGGGGCTGGGCGACACTGGCATTGGAGCTTTCTCTTTTTATCTTTGCTTTCTTTTCATTACCAGGCATTTAGAAGGTAAAACTCAAGCGACAAACAGGTGGCTCAAGCCTACTTGGTCAGCTTGGATCAGGGTTCAAATCCAGCCCCCAACGTCACATGTCCTGTCCCCCTCCCCCAAATGACGGAGTCTCTAGAGGACCCTGCGTCTTGGGCTCTCATGCCTCCGCTTCCCGGGGTTCGCGATTGGCCCCGGGGCTCAGGATCGGTCCCGGCGCCGGGCCGAGTTGTCTGCTGGGCGGGGCTGGGGGGATCAGACTGTGGGGTGGGTGCTGCTTTGCGGCTGCGCGGGTGACCGTGCGGTGGTGCGTGTGCACCGGGTCGCTGGCGGGATGGGACGGGAGCCAGGGCCCCACCGAGGCGCCATCGCGCTGCCATGTCAAGTCTCGCCCACAGGGGTCGCCTTCGGGCTGCAATGCCACGCGTCGCCTGCAGGGGGTGACAGGCAGGGCGTGTCACGGCGGGGTGTGCAGTGTCTCACTCCGCCTGCAGGGGGCGCAGGGGGCTGCTGTTTGTGTCCTACCTGCGGGGGTGAGGGGGTGCTCTTAGGCTGTTCGCTGTTTACTGTAGTGCCGCGACTGACCTGCAGGGGTCGCCTTTGGGTTTGCTGTTCCATGTCCTACCTGTAGGAGGGGCGGGGGGGGGGGGGGGGGGGGGGGCATCACGGCGGTTGCAATGTCACACCCCGCCTGCTGGCGGCGCCGTTGTGTTGTAGCGCCTGAGGCACCCGACGCTGCGTCCCGCCTGCAGGGGGCGCCGCCGGGGGCGGCCGAGGACCGCCTGGGGCGCCAGGCGCCCAGCTGGGCAGAGCGGCTCCTCCAGGAATCACGTGGCCGGCCCCGGCGGCTCCAGCGGGTTGCAGGTGAGGGGTCGGCCGGGTCAGCGGGTCGGGAGCGGGCGGCGGTGTTGGGCTGGGGGCCGAGCGTGGGCGGCGGTGGAGCCTCAGCGCGCGCCCCTCCAGCCCCCCTGCCCTGTGTCAGGGGCACGCGGGAGCGCGCGCCGCGGGAGCGCGCCGGCCCTGGAAAGCCGGCGGCCGCGGCGGCGGGCGGAGCCGCCGGGGCGCGGGGATCCGGCGCCGCCCGCGGAGGCGGCCGAGGCCGGCCGGGGCTCCCCGCCCGCCCGGACCCGCGCAGTGATGTGCGGTCGCCCGTTCACCGCGGCGGCGCCGGGGGAGCTGCGGTCCGCCAAGCCCGGCCCCGCGCGGAGTCCGCGGCCGCCGGCACGGAGCCCAGCCTGGAGCGGCGCTGGGGCCCTGCGCCCCGGCCTCGCGCCGCGGACGTCCGCCGGGCTGGAGCGGCGGGAACGCGCGTCGGCGGGCGGCCGCGCGGCCCCGGTAGTTTGGAGGTCATTTCTGGGCCAAGCACCCCAGGAGGACATCACGCGTTCAAAACCCAGGTGTATCTGGATCGGCTGGGCTGGCCGCCATGACGTGACCGTCCCGCGGCCCCCTCCCCCCGGCCAGCGCGCCCCCCCACGCCAGCGCGCCCCCCCACGCCAGCGCGCCCCCCCCACGCCAGCGCCTCTCCCCCACCAGCGCGCCCCCCGCCAGCGCCTCTCCCCCACCAGCGCGCCCCCCCGCCAGCGGCCCCCCCCCGCCAGTGCGCGCCCCCGCCAGCGCGCCCCCCCCACCAGCGCGCCCCCCCCACGCCAGCGCCTCTCCCCCACCAGCGCGCCCCCCGCCAGCGGCCCCCCCCCCGCCAGTGCGCGCCCCCGCCAGCGCGCCCCCCCACCAGCGCGCCCCCCCCACGCCAGCGCCTCTCCCCCACCAGCGCGCCCCCCGCCAGCGGCCCCCCCCCCGCCAGTGCGCGCCCCCGCCAGCGCGCCCCCCGCCAGCGCGCCACCCGCCAGCGCGCCCCCCCACCAGCGCGCCCCCCCCGCCAGCGCGCCACCCCCCCACCATGCCCCCCCTCCCCCTGGGGACCCCCGCCCCACTGGGGTCTGCGCCCAGAATAATATCCAGAAAGGCCTACCCGGAGCACTTTGCCCCCCGAAAGCTCGTGTGAGGTCTGGGGGTGAAGGCCCTGAGCCCGAACCCCAATACTGGAAGCAGAACTCACGCGGCTTGCAGTGAGCGTCACTGCTCGGCGGTGCAGTTCTGTCTGGAGCTGTTTTTGCTGGTTTAAGAACCGGACCCTCGCTGTCCCGACCGTGGGGTGGACTGTCCTGACCGTGGGGAGGACTGTCTGACCGTGGGGAGGACTGTCTGTCCGTGGGGAGGACTGTCTGACCGTGGGGAGGACTGTCTGACCGTGGGGAGGATTGTCTGTTCGTGGGGTGGACTGTCCTGACCGTGGGGAGGACTGTCTGACCGTGGGGAGGACTGTCCTCACCATGGGGAGGATTGTCTGTTCGTGGGGAGGACTGTCCTGACCGTGGGGAGGACTGTCCTGACCATGGGGAGGACTCTCTGACCGTGGGGAGGACTGTCCTGACCGTGGGGAGGACTGTCCTGACCGTGGGGAGGATTGTCTGTTCGTGGGGAGTACTGTCCTGACCGTGGGGAGGACTGTCCTGACCGTGGGGAGGATTGTCTGTTCGTGGGGTGGACTGTCCTGACCGTGGGGAGGACTGTCCTGACCGTGGGGAGGATTGTCTGTTCGTGGGGAGGACTGTCTGTCCGTGGGGAGGATTGTCTGACCGTGGGGAGGACTGTCCGTGGGGAGGACTGTCTGTCCGTGGGGAGGACTGTTTGTCCGTGGGGAGGTCTGTCCTGACCGTGGGGAGGACTGTCCTGACCGTGGGGAGGTCTGTCCTGACCGTGGGGAGGACTGTCCTGACCGTGGGGAGGACTGTCTGTCCGTGGGGTGGACTGTCCTGACCGTGGGGAGGACTGTCTGACCGTGGGGAGGACTGTCTGTCCATGGGGAGGACTGTCTGACCGTGGGGAGGACTGTCCTGACCGTGGGGAGGACTGTCCTGACCGTGGGGAGGATTGTCTGTTCGTGGGGTGGACTGTCCTGACCGTGGGGAGGACTGTCCTGACCGTGGGGAGGATTGTCTGTTCGTGGGGAGGACTGTCTGTCCGTGGGGAGGATTGTCTGACCGTGGGGAGGACTGTCCGTGGGGAGGACTGTCTGACCGTGGGGAGGACTGTCTGACCGTGGGGAGGTCTGTCCTGACCGTGGGGAGTACTGACTGTCCGTCGTGGCCTGGGGAGGAGCTCAGTTAGTCTAGACACCCAGCATTTTGTTAACAGAATTCTTTCTCTTTTTTGTCCCAGAACCGGAGCTTCAGCCCCGCACCTCGTGCTCTGGCTTGGCTTTTTCCACTCAAAGCTGGCACTGCCACTTGAGCCCAACTTCCACTTCCGGTGTGTTTGTTTGGTGTTTGTGGTGGTTGTTTGGTGTGTGTGTGTGTGTGTGTGTGTGTGTGTGTGTGTGTTGCAGGTCAGTCAGAGATAAGAGTCTCACAGACTTCTGCCTGGGCTGGCTTCCAGCCTTGGTCTGTGTTCAGATCTCAGCCTCCTTGAGTAGCTAGGATTACAAGCATGGAAGCCACCAGCACTGGGCTAGAATTTTCTCTTGCGTCAGGCCTCTCTATTTTTTCAGCAAAACTGCTCTAGACAAGGCATCCTTAAAAGATGGGAGCGGCTGCCCCGGGAGCCCCTCTGCCTCTGCGTGAGATGCGGGTACACTCCCTCACCCAAGAGGATTCACAGAAAAGACCCAGGGAGAAGGCTATGGGTTTGCACGCTCTGCAGTGGCAGGTGTGCAAGGGGCACCGTAGGACGGACGGAGGAGGAGGCAGTGCACCTCGGCGTGGGGGTGAACACAGGTGCACGCGTGCAGAAGCAGAGAGAATTCTATGGACGGAAAGGGAATGGTGGTATTCCTCGAGGAACACCGAGGCAAGGTAACCAGCAGCAGGTGTGCTGGGACCGCGCCAGGGTGCAGAGATCTGGGGCCAGAGAAGTGCCAGGCAGCACGGCCTCCCACAGCGGCCTCCGCTCACCGAGGTTCCGAGGTTTCTTTTTCACTATGGAGAGTTTCTGCAAACCTAGCAGCACAGAGAACAGTAAGCTTCCATATATCTGTCGAATGTTATTTCATGATCTCATTGCTTCATCTTTATCTTTATGTAACTAGTTTATTCTAGACAGTGTAACTGTTCACCTCAGAATAACTGAAACACAGTTTCTTGTATGGCTGTCATATGATTGTCACCTTCTAATGCAACCAGCAATCATTCCTCAATGTTTTCTAAACACTCAGCTCACACTAGGATTGCTCAAGGGGGCACTAACTGTGACTGTTGGCTCGTGTGACTCAGAATCTAAACAGGGGCGTTTGCAATTGTCTCTTTCCATTGATGGTAGGGAGTTCATACCCTGTCCCCACCAAGAACCTTCAAAGTTTGCCTTATCCAGTGTCATATAAATGCAATTATAGCCGGGCGCTGGTGGCTCAAACCTGTAATCCTAGCTACTCAGGAGGCGAGATCTGAGGATCACAGTTCAAAGCCAGCACGGGAAGGAAAAGCCATGAAACTCTTATCTCCTTTAAACCACTCAGAAAACCAGAAGTGGCACTGTGGCTCAAATGGTAGAGCACTAACCTTGGGCTGGAGAACACAGGGACAGCGCCCAGGCCCAGAGTTCAAGTCCCATGACCGATTAAAAAAATAAAAACAAATAAATAAATGCAATTATACAGCACGGAGCCTTTAAGGCTGATTTCTGCAACTCAGATACAGAATCCTTTGAGATCATCTGTGTGCACCATTGCTTATTGAAGCTGGCTGGACACCTGCTCTGTTGTCCACTCACATTGAGACATACTGTGTACAACAGAGTCCCATACTCGCATAGTTTCTACTGATTATGAATACAGGTACTAAAACATTTGTATCTAGGTTTTTTTGTTGTTTGTGGTGGTGGTGGGACTTGAACTCAGGGCCTGTTTGCCGTCCCTGAGCTCTTTTGCTCAAGGCTAGTGCTCCACAACTTTGAACCACAAATTCACTTCCAGTGCTGGCTTTGAACCTCAATTCTCAGATCTCAGCCTCATGAATAGCTAGGATTACACCAGTGCCCAGCTATAGGTAGGTTTTTATGTGAAGTAGTTTTGTTTCCTGGGCAGAGCCTCGGAGTTCAGCTGCAGGTATGCTCAGTGTGTGCTTACTGTTCTGATGTTACTGGGCTTTGTTTTGTAAGTCATATCCCAGGGCAGTGCTCTGTGTTCCCACCAGTGTTGCGGGACAGTTCCAGTTGCTCCACATCTTTGTCAGCACTTCATATTGTCTTTTTCTAAACTCATAAGGTCATTGTAGTCCAAGCCTTACCTCTCTGCTGCTGCGGCTGGTGTGTTGGGTTAGTGATGTCATATTTAAAAAAGAAAAGAAAAACAAAACAGAGTGAGGGCAAGTTTCCATCATCTGCCTTGAAGAGTGTGCAGAGGAGGGGAGCAACCTCTACCTGACCTCTTATGTGGAGACTTTTGCTTCTGAAAGGTTGATGGAGGGTTAGACCTGTCCTTTCTGATATAGGGACATGGGGGGGGGGGGGGGGGGGGACCAAACACATGAGCTGATGAAAGAACATGGAGACAGTTTGCCAGATGGGCTTTTGAGGTTGTGGTTTGAAGTGGCAGCCAGTAGATATGGTATAAAGGGTTAAAAAAGTGGATTGGATTCCAGAGCCAACTCCCTTTGGGATTAAAACTATTCTATGGTTTGTTATGTCAAATTGGGTTGGTGGAAAATTCTGTCATAGTGAAGGATGGGTGAACAAATTCCTTTCTGGGACCCAAGTCCCATGTTTTGTTTAAAAACTTACTTAGCCGGCACCGGTGGCTCAAGCCTGTAATCCTAGCTACTCAGGAGGCTGAGATCTGAGGATCGTGATTCAAAGCCAGGAAAGTCCGAGAGACTCTTATCTCCAATAAACCACTATAAAAACCGGAAGCGGCACTGTGACTCAAGCAGTAGCGCGCTGGTCTTGAGCTGAAGAGCGCAGGGACAGCGCCCAGGCCCAGAGTTCAAGCCCCACGACCGACAAAAATAAAATAAAAAACTTGCGTATGGTGTTTAGAGGTGTGGCGTAGGTGGTAGAGCACCAGGTGGTGGAGCAAATGCATCTGATAAAGAGTTTGAGTCCCACTCTCAAACAGAAAGAAAAGATATAAAAATGTACTTATGGTTCTTCCTTCCAAGTAGCTCGTTGACATTATTTTAATGACGTACTACGTGCATATATATTGGGGGGCTGTGGCCTCTAGCCCGCGTACTTTAGAGCAACAGACCAATGTGCCCGCTGCCCCCTGGTGGCGGGGACTGGTGGTGCGCCGGGAGGGAGGCCGGCCGCTACCCCCTGGTGGCGGGGACTGGTGGTGCGCCGGGAGGGAGGCCGGCCGCTGCCCCCTGGTGGCGGGGACTGGTGGTGCGCCGGGAGGGAGGCTGGCCGCTGCCCCCTGGTGGCCAGGACCGACAGTGCGCCGGGAGGGAGGCCGGCCGCTGCCCCCTGGTGGCGGGGACTGGTGGTGTGCCGGGAGGGAGGCCAGCCGCTGCCCCCTGGTGGCGGGGACTGGTGGTGCGCCGGGAGGGAGGCCAGCCGCTGCCCCCTGGTGGCCAGGACCGACAGTGCGCCGGGATGGAAGGCCACCCGTCCGTGGGCGGTGGAGCCACGGTCAGGGGTGGAGACCTCCCAGGTACAGGGCCCAGGGGGAGGAGGGCGGGCTGACAGGCCGCCCCTGTGACACGCACAGAGACCGAAAGCAAAACCTGGCCATTTAAACCCGAGTGTGCGCAGGCAGTCGGCACGGGGTGTGCCTCACGGCCGCCCTGGCAGGAAAGGCCAGACGTTCCCCCCCTCCCCCCCCACCTCCCCTCGCCCCTCCGCCACCTCCCCTCCCCCCCACTCCCCCCAACTTCCCCTCCCCCCACCCCCCCCACCCCCGCCACCTCCCCTCGCCCCTCCGCCACCTCCCCTCCCCCCCACTCCCCCCGCCACTTCCCCTCCCCCCCGCCACCTCCCCTCCCCCCCACCCCCCACCACTTCCCCTCCCCAACACCCACCCCACCCCCCACCCCCGCCACCTCCCCCCCCACACCTCCGCCCCTCCGCCCGACTCTGGCCCCTCCGCCGCTGACCCCGGCTGCTGGAGGTGGAAAATGTAACGCGTTCCAGTTTCTTACGTGCTTCGCACCTGCGCCTCGGTTGACCTTGAATCCCGGCGCGGCGCGTGTCTACCCCACCTGCCTTCGCTACGGGACCGTGTGCGGCTGGAGATGGGTCCCCCGGGCGGAGGTGAGGCCTGCTGCTTGCAGGACATTTGGCCTCCACTGCACAGTTCGAAGTCTCACTTCTGGGGGTGGCGCCAGGGAAGGCAACGGCCGCGGATCCAGCTCTAACACCGGGCAGCCACGGGAGGCGTCCAGCCGGAGGCAGGGCCTCCCCGACACTCCCGTCTCCAACCGCCTAAAGGAAGCAGAAGGGGCTGGAAGGCGGCTCAGTGGTGGAGCGCTCGCCTTGAGCTGAAGAGCTGAGGGACAGCGCCCAGGCCCAGAGTTCAGACCCCCCGACAGACATGAAGAAGGAGGAGGGAGGGGAGGAGGGGGACGGGGAGGAGAGGAAGAACAAGAGGAGGAGAAAGAGGAGGAAGAGAAAGAAGAAGAAAAGAAGAGGAGGAGGAAGAATTAAAAGAAGTGGAGGAGGGGGAGAAGCAGCAGCAGGAGGAAGCAGTCACTTTTGTAATCTACTCTGCAGGGGTGACGTCCTGGGCTGGGCGGGGTCTCTCAGGGGGACGGGGGGTGTCCACTTAGCAAGCCCTGAGTTCAAACCCTAGCATGGCGCAAAGCAAGCCGACAGGCCGGCGGCGGCTGGGATGGCTCGGTGCCGGGCACAGCATCACTTACCCGCGTGGGGGAGGACGGTGCTCCGGGGTGGCCGCGGAGGCGGTGGGGAGCCGCCTGGGTCTCGCCCGGCTCGGCTGGTGCACAGCCGCTCCACTGTGAGCCAGGACACGGAAACAGGACAAGACAAACCGAAAACCACAACTCTCGGCCGGGGTCCGGAAAACAAAGAGAAATTACGTGGAGCCGGCCAGGGGTCACCGGAGCCGAGGATGCTTGCAAACAGGAAGCACCTGTGTGTCCAGCAGGCGGCATGTGCCAGCGACAAGACCAGGCGCCTGACTCCTCCTCCAGTGCTCCTCAGGGCCCCATTGACAGAAGTGGGCGGCGGCCCCGTGGCATGGGCAGGCGGCTGCCCCTCTGTGGAGAACGAACGACCCAAGCAAGACGTCCTGCACACCAGCCCCGGCCCCCAGGCCGCCTCCTTCCTGCCTACACGTCTGAGTTACCATCACAAAATTAGCATTGAGCGAGGGAAATGACAGAATCCTGCAGATCCCCCCAAAATACTAAATGCTAAACTCACCCCATGCCCCAATGAAGAAAACGGCTCAATAAACACACAGGCTTTCCTTTATCATGATTGAAAGTATGATCTTTTAAAATAAAAACAAAAATCAGTCATGAACACCAAAGCTTGTGTCTGGGTGCAGCTCAGCGGTCCAGCGGAAGACCCCAGGTTCAATCCCAGAGCTACAAGGAAGCTCTTGTTTAGGACAAGTGTCTGTAAAACCCCTTGGTTACCAGCGCCCCGCCCCCCTACCCCCCCCCCCCCCGGGGCGACGCAGCCCCGGGGCTCCTTTTAACCAGAGATTGTGTGTCCCAGGAACAGACTAGGCATTGGCCTGTAAGGGCTTTGTAAAAGCCAAATACAAACCAAAATGTGCTTTGGGGTGACATTTGGGGGTCCTGGGGCTCCCTGCCAGCACTAGAGAGCCCAGAAAGTTGTCATCTAAAGGACAAACCTGAGCGTGTGCCCCAAACTCCTCCCCCAGCTGGGATGGAGCTTCAGAAAGTGGGAGGTGTGTATGCCTGTGTATGCCTCTGTGTGTGTGTGTGTGTGTGTGTGTGTGTGTGTGTGTGTAGTGGAGCAGCGTATGATAGAGTGAGATTGACATCAGTGTGCCTCTTTCCTGAGCCCTGGTCAGTCTGGCTCTGTACTATTTTCTGAAAGTTTTGGGCTCAGAATTCGGGCTGCCTCCAGCCAACAGTGGCCAGCTGTGGGGTGTGGCCTCACCCAGATGTAAGTAGATCTACAAAATATTTTAAAGCGTGTTTAATACACCTTTAATTTCCTCCCACACCCACTCTTACTGTGATTCAGTTTTAGCTTATCACTGGGCTGTTTTAATTGAATTTAACTTGGGGTAATTATACAAGCACTGAGAGGATTTGAACGCTTTGGGAACCGTAATTAGTCAAAAAAAAACATCAGGCTTAATTTTGAGTTGAGTTTAGTGCTCTTATTTTTTTTAAGTTTTTTTTTTAAGCTTTAAAAATAGGATGCGTGGGGGGGGAGGGTAATTAACATCTCAAGGTTTCCTGGCTACTTCCTGTAACCAGTGTCTTTTCAGAGGACTGAAAGCTTGACTTTTTACTAATATTCTGAGTGAAAAGTGATTCTGCAGATCAGTCTGCCATGGCTCCTGGAGAACTGAATCCTGGTTTCAAAGCCACTGGAAAGGGAGTTGGCATTTTTCTCACCGGCTGGCTACAGTTGGCACAGGGACCAGATGAATGCGGCCCTTTGCTTACTGTTCCCTCTAGCTCCTGTTTCCTGGTTCTGGCAGAGGGCCTTGGAGCCTGGGGCTGGCAGGTTAGGATGGCGTGGTGCTGGTTCGCAGGCACTGGACTAGCAGGTAGAACCACGTGACGTGGCTTTCCAAGTCGTGCTTCACATTCCTTCTGTGGCCTAAGTCTCACAGTTGTGTTTGGATGCCATCTTTCAAAGCTCGCTCATTCACCATCCTGTGTCGACTCCGTCCAGGTAGCTATAGTTTGCTTGTGGCCTTGTTTGCGCTGACAGGCAGGGCAGGCGACCTCCTTCCCCAGACCCCTTGATCAGGAACTTGGCTTTGACTTCCACTGTCTAGGCCATCTGTCTTCTGCTCTTTCTAGAAGACTCGCACCTCTCAAAGCAACTGGATGGGCGCACTGCTGAGCAGAGAGAGGACAGGCTGACAGGGCCTCACCTGCACATCACCTTTCCACTTTGAGTAATTCTGCCTTCTAGCGTAGTTGTCTGAGAGTTCAAATAGGTGTAGAGATTCATCTTTCAGTTGTATTTGTTGCCAAACCTCCTACAGGAGAAGATACCGGCTTTGTGCAATATGTTAATATATTTAACTTGGTGTTTTTTTTTTTTTTCTTTTTGTCAGTCATGGGCGCTGTCCCTGCGCTCTTCAGCTCAAGGTGAGCGCTCTACTGCTTGAGCCACAGCGCCACTTCCAGTTTCCTAGTAGTTTATTGGAAATAAGAGTATCATGGACTTTCCTGCCTGGGCGGGCTTTGAACCGTGATCCTCAGATCTCAGCCTCCTAAGTAGCTAGGATTATAGGCGTGAGCCACCAGTGCCTGGCTTAACTTGGTGTTCTTAAATACTTCTCACCTAAGAACACAAAACACACAAAAACTGTATAACCTTCAAATGTCCCTGAAGAACAAGAGCTTGCAAACAGTACGTCTATGTACAATGTTGTTTCCAAAGTGCCCCCCCCCCCCCAAAAAAAATCACACTGTAGAAAACTGGAGATAAGAAAAAGCCCAGTGACCTCGGTGTGCTCCGCTTCTGCCGGCCCAGCGCCCGGGGCACACCAGCGCTGTGATCCACCCACCAGCAGCAGACCTGACCCTGGCCCTGCTCTCCCAAGCTGAGGGCAGGTTAGGACAAGACTCCGATTCTTGGCTCTCCCTAGCCTGACCTGGGAGACTGCTCCAGGCACAGCCTACGTATGTTGAGCAAGCGCCAAGCGTGAGTTCAACAGGCCTGGAAAAGTATTTTGAAAGGCAAATCATTTGTTGTGTGTCTTCGTCCAGTGTCGGACATGGCTGCTTAGAGGACAGCAAGCCGGACGGGCCCCCGGGTGAGTAGAAGGCTTGGCCCGTGCTTGGCCCATCAAGTGTGCGTGCAGGAAGATGCACTGGCCACACTGGAGGCCTGCGGAAGCGAGGTGGGACCCGGCGTGGTCAGAGTGGAACCCCAGCCCCGCTGCTGGGGCTCTGGGCTGGAAAGCATTCTGTTCCCCATCTTGCATGGCTGGCAACGCTCGCTCTGATTTCAAAGGCGCCCGGCCACCAAGGGAAGGCAGGCATTTGGCTGTCCTCTTTCGGGGGGGGGGGGATGGGGGGGGCTGGCCACTCGGCAGGAAGCCCCCACTTGCTGTAAAGGGACGAGCAGGCTGAGTGAGAGCATCAAAGCCCCCACAGGATGCAGCCGCGGCCCCGGCCTGCGCGCCGGTGGGCAGCGGCGACCCCGCGCCTGCTGCAAGCCAGGCCCAGGTTTAGAATTCCCAGAATCTTGTTTGTTCACCTGCTTCCTACTGGCCTAAGGAACTTCTGAAGGATGAATGAGTAACGCTCTCAGAAGCTCAGTCTGTGCCGGAGGGAAGATGGGGTGGGGGCGGGGTGGCTCTGGGCATAGCTGCCTGCGCTCTAGGCAGCATGGGGTGGCGGGCAAGGGCCAGGGTGGCATGCGGCATCGTGTGTTCTGCTGGGACACGGTGGCCTGAGCTGGGATCAGTTCTCAGCTCAGAGCAGGGATGAGGCGCCCTGCAGCTAACTCAGACACAGACAGGGCCTGAGGGGGGCCAAGGGAGGCAGAGACTGCTGGCAGCCAGGCTGTCTGTGGACCAGGAGTTTCTGGTTGTGAAATCCCTTCTCCCTCCCTCCGGTGGTGAGTGGCAGAGCTGATTCCAGCGGCCCCGACCTCCTGCCTCCTACACCCACCTCTGTCTTTCTCCCACCACTATCTGCAGTTTGGCACCCGGCAAGCGCATGAGTTGGGCTTGATTTATCACATGACGTTCTTATGTCATCAATTTTAATACAAACAGCAAATACTTATTTTATGATAGAGGGTGATGTTCCCTGAAAATCCTTTTGCAAATGAACACAGGAAGAGTCAAGTCTTTTTCTCAATGGTTCCCCTCATACGTGTGTGTCCAAGTATGGAGTAGGCATATTTAAACTATTTTAGTAAATTCTTAACTCCTGCCTTTATTGCTCTTGCCACCAGGTGGCTACGGAGAAATTAAGCAGGACAAATGTGACAGAGGTGCCAATGACTCGTGATCACACTGGCCTTCTGCCTGCGCGGTGAACTCTCACAGTGGGGACGGAGCAGGCCAGAGTAGGGTAGGCAACGCTGGGCCAGATGGACCTTTCTACCAGTGGTTTTGTTTCTGTAAATATTGACAATGTTAAGCTCGGCAGATCTTGCTGAACCAAGACTTTGGGAGCCTATTCCACCTCCAGCCTGAGCCCTGGGTATCCACATGGTTCCTGGCCAGCCTGGATTCGGGACAAAGGTTCCACTTTGGGCTCTTGAATTCCTGTGCAGAGAAGACACTCCAGGGTTGGCCCAGGCGCAGAACCCCGCCCATCCTGGAATGTCTGTGACGTCACTGCAGAGATCTTAATCCACTTGGAAGGGGCTTTAGGGACTCAACCTAAAATCCTCCAAAGCCCAGGCTGATACCTTCTGCATGGGGGTTTTGGGGAATCCATCCACGGAGGCTGGCATATGCTCTCAGACCCATTTCAGTTGGAAGTGTCTGTGAGAGTCAGGACAGCAGCTAGCGGCACACACTATCCTTTCTGGGTTGCCAAGCAAAGGGAAGGACCATTCAGCCCCAGTGACGGGTCAGCCTACCGTTTCCTGGCCAGGTCACGTGCCTGCCCAGCCTCTCATGTGCTGGGCTTTGGTTCTCTAATTTATTCACTTTGACAAGTAACCTCTTGGTTGTACACCACTTTACTCCCAACTTGCCTGTCTGATTCAAAGTGAACACGAGTGCCTTAATCCTCTAATGGGAATTAATTGCTTGTTTCAGTGCTTAACTCTGATCTTTCTTGATCTCCACAGGGACAGGTTGCTTCCTGAAGGACCCGTGTGTGTCACTCAAAACACAATCCGAAAAGGTAACAATGGTTTTCCTATGGCAGTAACCAGCCAGGCCAAACTCTATCTATTGCATAAATAGTGTTCACTAACTTATTTTATAACATAAAGGATGCACCTGCTAAACTTTCTTATAATAAGTTAGTTTCTGTCACCCTTATAGAAATGAGCTATCCCATTGTACAGAAAATTGCTAACTTACATCAGAGTTGGAATGAACTCTTTACGCCACTTAGGAATTCACATTGGGCCACAGAAAGGGTACTTGGCCAGCAGTCTGCAGAAATCAGGTCATGAGGAAATATGATGAACCCAGGGAGTTTTTTGTTTTTGTTTTGTTTTGTTTTTGTCGGCCATGGAACCTGGACTCAGTGCCTGGGCATCGTCTTTTGCTCAAGGCTAGCACTCCAACCACTTTGAGCCACAGTGCCACTTCTGGTTTTCTGGTGGTCAGCTGAGAGAGTCTCACAGACTTTCCTGCCCAGGCTGGCTGTGAACTGCCATCCTCAGATCTCAGCCTCCTGAGTAGCTAGGATGACAGGCAAGAGCCACCGGCGCCCACTTAAACCCAGTTTTGAGAAGAAGAATACAGAAGCTCTAAGGCTTCAACACGATTCCTGCAGATCTACAGCTGCAGCGTGGAAGAGGCAGGACTGGGTCCCAGCGTCTCATTCTACCCCAGTGCACGCGGGCTGTCTGCCCACCTGCACGGCTATGTCTGGTCCAGCAGAACACACATCCTTCCATGCGTGGCTGTCTGGAGACATCATGTTAGCTACAGTTAAACAGCAGTCTCTGTTCTGCTCTGGAAAAGCCCAAATGGCTCTTCAATAGCTTTTCCATCCCTTCCTTATTAATCCAAACTTGCATTTTTATCCAAGACTCTGACCACAGTTGTGTCATAGAAATATCTATCTATTTATCTATCTATCTACATATATATATACATATATATATATATATATATATATATACACACACATACATACGGGGGGGGGGGGGGAGAGAGAGAGAGCACTAGTGGCTCATGGCTACAATCATAGACTCTTAGGAGGTAGAACAGGAGTTTAACAAGCTCATGGCCCTGAGTCCAAACCCTGTACTGCCCCCAATATATATAGAGAGATAGAGAGAGAGGTAAATAGATAGATGACAGCTATCTTATGGCTACAACCAAAATTAAAATATCATTCAGTCTTTTTATTTTTTGGTAGCACTGGTTAAAGTCAGGTTTTCACTGGCTAGGCAGGTGCTTACTCAGCCACAAGTCTGGTCTTTTTTATACTGGGTATTTCTAAGATAGGGTTTTGTTTCCTGCCCAGAAGAATGCCTGAGTTTCGACCCATTTGTGTCAGACTTCCTAATGTATCTAGGACAAGAAGTGTTTGTCCGTACATCTAGCCCTTGGTTGAGAAGGGGTATTGTAAACTTTTCTGCTCAGACTGTTCTTGAACTGTGGTCCTCCCAATCTTGTCTTGGGTAGCTAAGATTATAAGCATGAGCCCTACCAGTTCCTGGCCCACCTTATTTTTTTAGTTGATTATTTGAAAAACAACCAAAATCAGTTTTGCTTTTTATAAAGCAAAAGAAAACAGCTGTCTGGAACAATTAAGCTTGAAATTACAGAGGAAACAGAATTTTGGAAATAAAAAGGATTATAGTTGGGTGCTGGTAATCTTTAGCTACTCAGGAGGCTGAGATCTGAGGATCATAGCTTGAGGTCAACCAGGAAAGTCTGTGAGACTCCAATAAACCACTCAAAGGATGGAAGTGAAGCTGTGGTTTATGTGACAGAATGCTAGCCTTGAGCACAAATGCTGAGAGACAGTGCCCATCCCTGAGTTAGAGCCTGAGGGTAAGCATACACACACACACACACACACACACACACACACACACACACACACACACGCTGCACATACACCCCCCCCACACACACATACACACACCATTATAGGAGAATAGTATAAACGTGTGTGTGTGTGTGTGTGTGTGTGTGTGTGAGAGAGAGAGAGAGAGACAATGGCTCACCTAAATGAAAAGGCAGATATTACACAACTTAGCATAGCCGAATCATGAAATAAAAAGATCAAAAAGTACTGTGGGGAGGGGAGGACTAGAGGACGGCTTCCCTGGTGAATTCTCCCAAAGACTGAACAAATGAACACCAGTCTTCCTGAAATCATTCTAAAGAAATGGAAGGGAACAAACACTCTCATACTCATTCGTATCAAAGGCAGACAAGGACCTAAAGACCACCACAGCCTACATCCCTGAGGAGGACTGACACGCAGATCCACGGTATGACCAGTCTTGATGATGAGGTATTTATTCCTGGAGAGCAAGGATGGGTCAACAGACCAAAATCAGTTTTACAATGCAGCACACCACCTTAACAGAATGGTGAGAAAGCACACAACCATCCCAACTGATATAGAAAAAAGCACTTAAGAAAATTCAACACTGTCTCATGATAAAAAAAAAAAAAAGGAAATTACTTCAACATAGCAAAGAACTCATTAATCATCAGGGAAATGCAAATCAAAACTACAGTGAGCTACAGCCTCACGCCCATCAGGATGGCCGTGTGCCGCAACGGCAGCCACACACACCTGAGCTGGCAAGGATGGCAGGGATCAAACCCCTGGCACTGCTGCCGAGAACGCAACGTACACAGCGGCCAGAGGGAACCAAGAGGAACAAAATTAGTTTCCAGATGATCTAGCAATCCTACCTGTGGGTATGAACACCGAAGGAACTGAGAGCAGGATCTCACCTCTGTGTGCACCCTGGTCACTGCAACCCTGTTCACACTGCTGAGAACTGGAAGCCACCAGCCATCGATCAGATTGGTGCAAGCTGGGGGTGCTCAGTGGTGCTGTGACCAAGGCCATGGTGATCCAAAGCTGCAGTGCTGCCTTGGGACCCTGCCTTCTTCAGAGACCTTGTCCACTCTTGGGTGAAGCTTCCTTCCTTCCTTCTTCCCTCCCTCCTTCCCTCCTGACCTCTCCCTCTCTCCCTTCCTTCACAGGAGATAGAGCCTTTGTGCTATGTACATTTGTGAACACAGGGCATCTCGCAGCACTCAGTCTAAACTTCATACTTGCCCACTAGCACCTCTTTGCATCAGTTAGGTTCTCAGCCCTGGTAGCACCTTTTTCTTCTTCCTCTTCCTCCTCCTCCTCCTCCTCATCATCATCATCATCTTCATCACCTCCAATTTAAGAACAGCACCCCCCATTCTGTCCTGGCTCTGCAATTTGCTTTTAGTGTCGGTTTTTTTGAAACAAGGTCCCACTATGAGGCCCAGACCGTCCCGGAACTCATATGATCCTCCTGCCTCAGCCTCCTGAGCACTAAGATTGCAGGTATGCTCCACCAGGCCTGGCTTATTCTATGCTTTCAAGAATGCTTTTAGCCACTCGTCTCTGGCTCCCGTAATACTTTACTTCAGGAGTCGGGGACAGGTCACAGAGCAGGGTGTCCAGGCACATGGCCTACACAGTGCCCTGTGCTGCCTTAAACTCCTTTCCTTCCAAATAGTTGCTGCCTCCTCTTCCCCTTTCTCTCTGTCCCAGTGGCAGGAAAAGCGAGTCCCTCTCTTCCCCACCCTCCTCCAGGCTGTTTCAGTCATTGCCTTGGTATTGGGAGTACAGGCCCAGCCAAGGGTGTCTGTGAGCAGCATCCTGGAAATGGGAATGGAAATAAACTCTGCAAACCCAGACTGGCTGGAGTCACCCCAACCTGTCTCCAGAGACAGCCATCCTGAGCTCCCTGCCCCCCTCCCCCACTTCAGTGTTCAGAAGCATGTCGGTTTTTAGGAAGAAAGGCCAGACGTGAGAAGGAAATGTCTTCACGAAACTGATCCCAACACAAAGAAGACGGGAAGTTAGAAGAAAGGGCTAATAAAGAGAAGAAACTTTAAAGACAGGACAGCTGTGGAAGAACAATAGGCTAAAAACAGTGGGAAAGATGCTAGAAGGGCAAAGGAATGTTTTAAATGCACAGAATTGAAAGATGAAGGCAACAGAGAGAACAGGAATGAAGGAGAGAAGAGCCTGGGGGGAGGGGGAGGGGCTCCAGATGTCCGCCACCAAACGTCAGATCCACAAAGAGGAGCGGAGGGTGCCAATGGCTGTAAGCCTAGCTATTCAGGAGGCTGAGATCTAAGGTTCGCAGTCCAAAGCCAGCCTGGGCAGGAAAAGTCCCAGAAGCTCTTATCTCCAAATAACCACCAAAAAGCTGGAAATGGCACTGTAGCTCAAAGAGGTAGAGCAATAACGTTGAGCACTAAAGCTCAGCGACAGTGCCCAGGCCTGACCCTCCCCCCCCCCCCCCAAAATAAAAAGAGGGAGGGAGGGAGGAAGAAATTCCAGAACCTGTGATCAAGAGTTTCTGGTTGAAATTCCAGCAACATGAATAAAAAAGACAAACCACTTGAGGTCATATCATCGGAAGCTTTCTGAACAGGTGGTAGGAATGAAGGGCTGAGGGACAAGCACCTGCTGAGACAAAGCCCAGGCCACAGTGGAGCTGGGAAAGCGGAAGACAGGGAAAGCATGCCGGGATGCTAACATGCACCCCAGACCCTTCATGTGCCACAGTTAACCTGGGCAGGAGAGAAGTGTCTGCAAATGGGGGAGAGGGGCCCCAAAAGGAGATGAGCTCCAGCCTAGACAGCTTGAGGACAGCAAGCGTGGCTCAGAGCCACGGGTTCCAATTGCACCCAGAAAAGGCGAGGCGAGGCTACTGCTACCCAAACTGCCCAAGCAAAACAAACGTGGCACAACTGTATTCCAAGAAAAACGTACCGATGCTGAGAGAGGAAACACAAGCAGTGCGTTGGTCAGCTGAGAGTGGTTTTACATAGCGCTGCTGCTGACACTGAACGTTTGTCCAGAAATGGGCAAGTGTGGCCAGGACAGAAGGAAGGTCCTATGCAGGGTGACCGCTCTGGAGGGCCGTTCCAAGTGGGACCTCACTCTGCCATGGCTGTGGTCCTCGGAGGAAGCTGCTATGATCCCTTCATTTTGCAGCTGATGAAGCTGCGGCACAGAGAGGTGAAATGATTTGCTTGAAGTCACACTGTTAATATCAAGTGTTAAAGCCAAGATTTCAACAGGAAAATCAGTTCTGATGTCTCCTTTAAACCATTATTCCCATGTGTTTTTGAAACAGGAAGGCAAGACATAATTTTAAAAAGCTGGATGTTGGTGGCTCACGCCTATTATTTTAGGTACTCAGGAGGCTGAGATCTGAGGATCATGGTTCAAAGCAAGCCTGGGCAGGAAAGTCCATGAGACTCTTATCTCCAGTTGGTCACCAGAAATCCAGACGTAGTGCTATGGCTCGAAGTGGTAAAGCATTAGCTTTGAGCAAAAGAGCTCAGGGACCAAGCCCAGGCACTGAATTCAAACCCCACAACCTACCAAAAAATAATATATAAATAAAACTCAAAAAGTAGCAGTCAAATGATAGAAGTTGCATTTCCACGAGCAATGTGGAAACATCAAGTGTACCTGTCAAAAGGCTTTTAAGTGTTGCCTCTGGGGTGTAGAAAGGTTTCATTTCTCCTGTAAAGCGATTTACAAGCTTCCTCAGAAGCAAGTTTTATCCTCCTGAGCCTCTGTGCTGGGACGGACTCAGGGCCTGGCTTTGCTAGGCCAGCAGCCTGCCTCTGAGCCAGTGCCCAGAGCATGCCCGCAGTCCCAGCTCCAAAGCCTGCCTCCAGCAAGTATGCCTTGGGCTGACACCACACAGCACTGGGCAGAGGCCTGTGGAAGCCAGGCAGGGCTGGGCGAAGCCCCTCTTTTCAGTGTTCCCGTGCATTATTGAGTCACTTGTCATTATCGCGTTGTTATGTAACGGTCTGTGGCAGTAAATATTTACTTCCACTAGAAGTGGCTTTCATAAGGTCGCTTCTGGGGTCACAGTGAACAGCCCTGAAGCATCATCACCAGAAGACCCCAAGAGCAAAGGCCGGACTCGGCAGGAGGCTATCCTTAAAGTTTGCTCAGCAACAGTCAGGACCAGAATAAAAATGTAGTGCTGAAACCTGGATTGTCTCTTGTAGACAGGTGATTCTTTCCTCTGTGGACTTGCTTACTCCTAATTTTTCCACATTTTTCTTAGTATATATATCAACTGTTCAGCGGGGGGTAGGGATGGTGTGATAGTTCCATGTGTGTACTTTTTTTTTTTTTTTTATCAGTTGTGGAACTTGAACTCTGGGCCTGGGCGCTGTCCCTGAGCTCTTCAACTCAAGGCGAGTGCTCTACCACTTGAGCCATAGCACCACTTCTAGTTTTCTGCTGGTTAATTGGAGAAAAGAGTCTGGTCACAGACTTTCAGCCCAGGCTGGCTTTGAACCTCTATTCTCAGATCTCAATCTCCTGAGTAGCTAGGATTACAGGTGTGAGCCACTGGCACCTGCCATGTTTGTATACTTGGATCCATTTACCCCTCGATTACTCTTTCTTATCACACCTTTTAAGATCTTTCCCATAGTACTTTATGAAATGAGTTTCATTAGGTCCTTTGTGTTTTGGTGCTGGGTCTGTGTCCCCCAGGCTGGTCTGGAACTCACTATGATCTTTTTGGCCACATATACGGTACACTTCAAGGATGTTTGCTCCTCCCCCTTTCTTTTGCTTCTCCCACTATGATATTTGTGGTGCAGATTTCCAAGACCTTTTTATTGTTTTGTTTTTTGTTTTTGGGGTCCGGTTGTGGGGCCTGAACTCTGTGCCTGGGCACTGTCCCTCAGCTCTTTAGCTCAAGGATAGTGCTCTACCAGTTGAGCCACAGCGCCACTTCCGGCTTTTTTCTTTTTTGCTTATGTGGTGCTGAGTAATCAAACCCAGGGCCTCATGCATGCGAGGCAAGTGCTCTACCACTGAGCCACCTTCCCAGCCAAGACCTTTTTAAAAAGTTGAACTCAAACTGCCTAAGAAATTGGACTGTCTGCATGGTGAGTTCCCAGGCCAGGCCGCCCCTACTGACAACTGCGTTCTCTGAGCGCCTGCTCCCCAGCGGGTGGCCAGCAGGGTGGCTGGCATCTCCCTCGCCCTCCGGCCCACTACGAAGAGTCAGGTGGGATGCAGGAGCGGCAGCTTGCCCAGGCTTCTGTGTCTTGGGAAGCAAGGTGTCCCCTGGCCTTCAAGCTGCTTCCCCGGGATAGGTCGTTTCCGGATATAAAGAAGAGAGGGTGGCATGATGTACCAGGTAAGGCCTCAATGGGAAGTTGAGCAAGGACATCCTGTCCCTTAAAAACTCCAGGCAGGGCTTTATTAAAGGGCTGGCCTCTGAGACTGGGTCGGCCATCTGAAGTGAGTTCTAGGAAGCACTCAGAGCTTGGCATGGAGGCCGGGGCTCTGTCCTGCTCTCTGTTCCTGCCCAAGCAGACAGATGTCACGTCACTGTGAGCATGGCTCTGCAGGCCTCAGCCACAAGTAAAAGGTGAGGTGCAGTGATGCACCTGCAGCCCCAGGCTCATTGAACCCAGGAGCTCAAGGCCAGCCAGGGCAACGCGAGTCCTGTCTCAAAGCACCATCTGCAAATACATGAAAGATTTCTTTCTTTTTTTTTTTTTGGGGGGGGGGGGGTCCAGTCATGGAGCATGAACTCTGGGTCTGGGCACTGTCCCTCAGCTCTTCCGCTCAAGGCTAGCGCTCTACCACTTGAGCCACAGCACCACTTCCGGCTTTTTTCTTTTTGCTTATGTGGTGCTGAGGAATCGGACCCAGGCCCTCATGCTTGCAAGGTAAGCGCTCTACCACTGAGCCACCTTCCCAGCCCCACATGAAAGATTTCTATTTCTTTTGTGCTGGGGCTGAGCCCGGGAGCTTGCCATGCTATGTAAGTACTCTCTTCCGGCTGCTCTCCCAGCTCAGGCTTTCATAGTCACGGGGACTTGTCCCTTTCTCCAGACTCCACATTTGGTAAACTTCAGGTCTGGCCTACTGCCTCCAAGCCAATGATGGCTTGTGTGCATTTCTATGGTGTCCACAAAGCAAGTCTGGCTGGGGATGGTCCAGTCTGGTTGAGGCTGGTCCAGTCTGGTTGGGGCTGGTCCAGTCTAGATGGGCTGTTCTAGTCTGGATGGGGCTGGACCGCTCTGGATGGGGCTGGTCCAGTCTGGTTGGGGCTGGTAGAGTCTGAATGGGGCTGGGCTGGTCTGATCGGAGCTGGACCGCTCTGGATGGGTCTGGACCGCTCTGGATGGGGCTGGTCCAGTCTGGATGGGGCTGGTCCGGTCTGGACGGGGCTGTTCTAGTCTGGATGGGGCTGGACCGCTCTGGATGGGGCTGGTCCAGTCTGCTGGTTGTCCTGCTCCAGTCCACAGTCTGTAGCGAGAGTAAAAGCTGAGGCGCAGCCCGACGCCTAGCGGAAGAGGCTCGGCCTTCCCGGGCCGCGCCCGCTTACTCTCTCCTCCACCCCGCAGGCAGATGGCCCACGTCTTCGTGTACGGGACCCTGAAGCGAGGCCAGCCCAACCACAAAGTCATGCTGGACGGGGCGCACGGCTCGGCGGTGTTCCGGGGTCGCGGCCGCACGGCCGAGCCCTACCCCTTGGTGATCGCGGGCGAGTACAACATCCCCAGGCTGCTGCAGCTGCCGGGGCGGGGCCGCTGCGTGGCGGGTGAGATCTACGAGGTGGACGAGAAGATGCTGCGCTTCCTGGACGACTTCGAGGGCTGCCCGGACCTGTACCAGCGCACGCCAGTGCGCGTGCACGTGCTCGAGTGGGAGGGCGGCGTGCGCCCCGGCGACAGCCTGCGGTGCTTCGTGTACAGCACGGCCACCTACGCGCCCGAGTGGGTCCACCTGCCCTACCACGACAGCTACGATTCCGAGGGCGCCCACGGGCTGCGCTACCATCCCCGGGAGGCCCGGTGAGCAGGGCCAGCCGAACCCGGGGCCCCTCCATGGGAGAGGGGAGAGGGCGGCAGACTGTGCGCTGGCCTGCAGCACCCAGGACATCTGATGATAACCAAGCAGACTGTGCGCTGGCCTCCAGCACCCAGGACATCTGATGATAACCAAGCAGACTGTGCACTGGCCTCCAGCACCCCAAACATCTGATGATAACCAAGTCGACTGTGCGCTGATCTGCAGCACCCAGGACATCTGATGATAACCAAGCAGACTGTGCGCTGGCCTCCAGCACCCCAAACATCTGATGATAACCAAGCAGACTGTGCGCTGGCCTCCAGCACCCAGGACATCTGATGATAACCAAGCAGACTGTGCACTGGCCTCCAGCACCCCAAACATCTGATGATAACCAAGCAGACTGTGCGCTGGCCTCCAGCACCCAGGACATCTGATGATAACCAAGCAGACTGTGCGCTGGCCTCCAGCACCCCAAACATCTGATGATAACCAAGCTGACTGTGCGCTGGCCTCCAGCACCCCGAACATCTGATGATAACCAAACAGACTGTGCGCTGGCCTCCAGCACCCAGGACATCTGATGATAACCAAGCTGACTGTGCACTGGCCTCCAGCACCCAGGACATCTGATGATAACCAAGCTGACTGTGCGCTGGCCTCCAGCACCCCGAACATCTGATGATAACCAAGCAGACTGTGCGCTGGCCTCCAGCACCCAGGACATCTGATGATAACCAAGCTGACTGTGCGCTGGCCTCCAGCACCCCGAACATCTGATGATAACCAAGCAGACTGTGCGCTGGTCTGCAGCACCCAGGACATCTGATGATAACCAAGCAGACTGTGCGCTGGCCTCCAGCACCCAGAACATCTGATGATAACCAAGCAGACTGTGCGCTGGCCTCCAGCACCCAGGACATCTGATGATAACCAAGCAGACTGTGCGCTGGTCTGCAGCACCCCAAACATCTGATGATAACCAAGCAGACTGTGCGCTGGCCTCCAGCACCCAGGACATCTGATGATAACCAAGCAGACTGTGCGCTGGCCTCCAGCACCCAGGACATCTGATGATAACCAAGCAGACTGTGCGCTGGCCTGCAGCACCCAGAACATCTGATGATAACCAAGCAGACTGTGCGCTGGTCTGCAGCACCCAGGACATCTGATGATAACCAAGCTGACTGTGCGCTGGCCTCCAGCACCCAGGACATTTGATGATAACCAAGCAGACTGTGCGCTGGCCTTGAGCACCCCAAACATCTGATAATAACCAAGCAGACTGTGCTCTGGCCTCAAGCACCCAGGACATTTGATGGTAACTAAGCACTGGCTTTAGATGGCTCGGCATTTAAAAGGACCAAGCAGCCCCACAGGCCAGCCCCGCCAACTCCAGGTCACACATAGGAACTAGTCAGGATAGCCATCTACAGTTCAACTGGGCTTTCATAGGAGGTGAGACGTAAATGGGCCGTGCTATGCTTGGCACTTGTTTTGGTACCCTTACTTTTGATAGACGGTCCTCTTCGTTGTAATCTAGCAAAATCCTGGCCACCCACTCACCGTCGACACAGCTGAGCTCCGGGACTCTCGGATGCGCCGAGCCGCTCCCCAGCAGCCGGGCCCATCGCCTGGGGGTGGGCCTTTCAGAGAAGAACCAACACGTTAGTAATTTGTTCCTCAGGCCCTGACAGAAGGTTGCACTTCCAAATACAAACAGCACTTAAAATAATGTTAGCAAGGCACGAAGTACCAATTACTACCCACCTCCATCTGATCATCTGTCAGCGTAGATTCAAGTCAGTGCACGACTCTGCTTCCAAGCGAGTAGAAAATGGATTCCAAGAATTTCAGAGGCAAATCGAAGTGCAGCTGCTGGTCCTTAGTAACCTCATTCTCCATTGGGAGAGCTCGCTTACGCTTCAACTTAATGGTAGACTGTGGTCGCTAACTGCATCTGGCACAAAAATATGAGCATTATTTTTAGCCTCTCTTTCTTAATTGGAAATGTGCTTCACACACAGAGAAAAGCAAGGACGAGCATCAGCTGATGTGCCCCACCCCGTGACAATGGGGAAGGCACCCAGGAACACACTTGTCCGCAGAGCAGTGCAGTCAGTGCACCGGCCTGACCAGCAGGCCCTGGAGCGACCCCTGGAGGGGTCAGCCATCCGGTGTGACCCTGCAGTCTTCTATACAAAGGGCTCTAATGAGCTTCACCTGTGCTGCCTCGTCCTTAGGAAGGTCTGGACCACCAGGCCCAGGAGCTAGTTCTCAATCGTGTAGAAAGGAAGGTGACCAGATTATAAAATGGCAAATGTTAATTTAACACAATTCAGAAGCACAAAACTAGAATTTAGATATAAAGAATCAATGAGATATTAGGAGTTATAGTCAATTGGCACAGATTGTCGCCTATGTGTATACTGTCTTCATTCAAAAAAAAAAAAGGGCAGACTAATATTTAGACAAATGCTTGGTTTTATTGATTGAATTTTGACACTAGGAAATCTCACAGCAGAAGTACAAATCGTATGTACAAGTATTTATATCAATGAAAATTTCCATTGGTGATTTTTTTGGCAGAATGTTGCTACTTCTGAGGAATAAATATGCTGATGTAAAACCTGCTGTCCAGGAGTATTCCTGTAAAATGCCTGAAAGTTGCGTGTGAGAGTAACACAAATGGCTAATTAGGCGGTGACTGCAAGACTATAAATACTTCATTCCAGCTCCACGAGCAGATCTCCTTCTCCAACTGTGTCTCCAGTTTTACAGTGCACCAGCTTCACCTTGAATTGAAGAAACAGGGCAGAGTGAGCATCGGCGACTGCAGCAGGAGGGGGCAGTCCCCTAACCCCTGTCAGGAAGCACATGGGCAGGCCTGGTAGCTCAGGCTCAGCCAGCTGAGCTGCTCTGCTCATCCAGGGAAACCCGGATGAAGGACGGCTGTTTGCCTGTCCCTCTCTGTCTCTTCTTGTCAGCCCACCGAAACTTCTCTGGGAATCTCAGCTATGGTTTGCTGGCTGGACTTTGGCAGTAGACTCCCAGGGCCTGGCCAGTCTTAAAGTCCATGCTGGAGACTTCCATATTCCCAGATACCCACTCTGCTATGGGTTATGGTTATAGAAGGGTTTTAAGAATTGATAATACAAGATCTGGGTTGGGGATTCAAAGGAGAACCTGCGAAGCCCGCTCATCTCTCTCCTAAGAGAAATAAGACATTCAGGAAGCCCTTAGCTCTGTGGCTGTCCTGAGGGGCATGTAGAGTACTTCTCACTCTAATATATGTTTAATTTAAAACAGGTAGGGAGGGAGCCGGAGCACATTAGGAGGCGATTATCTACCTCCTTAAAAGGTGGTTGCTTGGGTGTGAGAATGAGCAATGGGTTCTAACCAAGTGGCAAACACTCAAAATGGCAGCAACAGCTGGGGTGGTGCTGGCCTGCATCCCTGCCCCTCCACCACGAGCAGCCTAAACAGACCCTGAAGTTTTTTAGGAACAACGGGTTCTTCAGAGGCCTTGCTCAGCAGTGCTCTCTGGGGTAAAGTACTGCTGCTTCATTATCTGGACGCCATGATGCTGACCTTTTACACGATGGGACAACTCTAAAGGGCAGAGGGTGTGCTTCACTGCAGACTGATTCTCTAAGGGGAAAGTAACCCTCAGGAGCCCCGAGCAAGGCCAGAGCCCACTGAGCTTTATTGGGTTAGACTCTAGAATGCCTGGGAGTAGGGTGGGTGAGGAGATGGATGGGAGGGACTCCAGCTAGCAGTTGGGCCTAAGACAGAGCTCATGGGTGCCCAGCAGCAACCCTCAGCTCTCGGCGGCTGGGGAGAGGGGGCAGCTCTGCTGCTCCGGGAGCGCTCGGCAATGAGAACACAGGACACCCAGCCTGGGCTTGCTCCCTGCACCGGCACCTCCACCTAGCCACAGCGGCCTGGGCTAGAAGGCGGCCCTCATTCTTGGTCCCCACAACTAGGCCAAATTCTTGTCATGGACAGATAGGTTCTGATACTAGTGCTAGGTAAATGTGAAATAATCGCTAAGAACAAACACAGGTTTTCTTGTCTATTTTAAAAATCAACTCAAGAAAGGGTTCCTAAACCACTAAACCACTAACCCGTGCCCTTCTATTCTGTCAAGACCATGGACCATGGCCCGGCCGTCCTGCCGCCCTGCGCACAGGGGCCTCTGCTCTCTCTAGGGAGAACGCCGGGTAGCCCCGTGGCCTTCCTCTCGGAATCAGTTTCATTGCACTTTTGGGATGATAAACTACCAGATGGACAGACGCTGGGCTTCTGATGCAAGCTTAGTTGCACTGGGTCCCCAGGTGTGGCCCAGTGCAGGCCACTGCCACTCCTGCTGCGGCCCCGCTGGGGCACCCTCCATTCCACAGACATGGCCACACGCAGACATCTTTTGGAAAAGGGCCATTTTCCTACTAATGGTCTCAGTCACAGGAAGACAACGAAGTGATTGCTTTACAAAACAAAACAAAAAACAAACAAACAAAAAAAACCTATGCCAGCTGCCAGTGATTCATGCCTGTATTCCTAGCTATTCAAGAGGCTGAGATCTGAGGATCACGGCTGGAAGCCAGCCTGAGCAGGAAAGTCCATGAGACTCTTATCTTCAATTAACTATGAAAACGCTAGAAATAGAGCTGTAGCTCAACTGGTAGAGTGCTAGCCTAGCCTTGAGCAAAGCTCAGGAACAGGCCATCATTCAATCCCTGGGATAAGAAAGACACAAGAGAAGAAAGGTAGGGGGTAGGGAGGGAAGAGACCTCCAAGAAGTTTCACTCAGAAAACTTCAGCACTGACACATTTTTCTCTTTTCTCTGAATCACTAAGCTCTCTGTACATGCATGGGGTTTGCAGACTCTTCATCTACATAGACTGTACTCTTTGTGGGGAAATTATCTTGACTAGTTACATTTTTGCAATCTGTGAAACTGTCTCCTGCAGTGTCATCTAAGTATCAGATAACTAACTGCCTCCAAGACAGATGTAAACATTAAAAATTAAAGATCCCTTAATTTGAAAGATATCAAGGTGAAGAACAATTGTCCTTTGGCTACCTGAATATGCACACAGACGAACCAAGGCAGCAGGAAAGCGCTCCCGTGTGTTACTTTCTCCCCAGGGGAAAGAGAGGTTGTAGACACCACCTCTCCGGTCCTTTCCAGAACTGTGCATGACTCCAAAGTGGAAGTTCTGCCTCCATCACCGGGCCCGGGTAAGTAGGTGGGAACTCAGGGACATACCTTGCCAGTTTTCCCAGCTGTCATACTGTTCTGCATTTTCATAGCTTCAATCACACAAATTTCCTGACCTTCCGCTACCTGGAAAACAAATTTAAAATGGAATGAGATGTTTAAAGCATTCTAATTTTGCAATAATACCTACAGTGAAGCCATTATAGGGTACTTTGTCGCACATGCTGAAATGTTCATCAAAACAGCAACGACCTCTAACGCTTCCCATCCCAGCTGCATCCTTCAGGGACAGCAGAGAAAGGCTACTCCCCCTTATCCTCAAGTCCTCATTCATCATGAAATGACCAGATACTAGAGGTTTGGTGATGCTGTTTGTGGGGCTGCCCTGGGGACGGTACTCTCACAGAGGTGCTGGCAATCAGAATGTTTCCACTTACCTGCTATGCCTGGAATAAACAAGTTTCTACAGTGGCTTGAACTGGGGATGGGTGAATGGGTGCTGATGGATAGAGTTTCTTTTGCTGGGCACTGGTGGCTCACACCTGTAATCCTAGCTACTCAGGAGGCTGAGATCTGAGGACTGCAGCTCAGAGCCAGCCCAGACAAGAAAGTCCATGAGACTCTTATCTCCAATAAACCACCAGAAAACCGGAAGTGGCGCTATAGCTCACAAGCCCCACACCATGAGAAAAAAACAAAACACACAAAGTTTCTTTCAAGGGTGCTAAAAATGTTCTAAGATTAATTGTGTTGGTTGCAGACCTCTAGATAGATGAAAAACACTAGACTGTACACTAAAGGGGTGAATTACACTATGGGAATCTCATCTCAGGAAAGGGTTTTTTAAGGCATGTTTCAGATTATATTTCTGGGGAGCTGGGAATAGCAGCTTACTCAGTCAGAGCAGGAGGCGCACTGGCCCTCCCTCTGAGGGATGCACACATACTGCATTTGGTCCTGCACAGAGAGCCGCAGGTGCTCACTCAAGCCCAGCTTCTAGCATCTGCGTCTTACCATGAGGAAAATCCAGGCAGAGCTGAGTACAAACCCACGGGGGTGAAAGTGGAGGCCTCCATCCAGAAATCAGCTGTGACTAAAAGCCACTTTTTTCTTCAGTTTTCTCTGGCCTTGATGGGTAAGTACTGAGGAGCTAGGCCAGGCTTTTCTCTTAGCTCTTTGGCACAGGACCTCTGGCTCTTTGGAACAGTAGAATGAGACTCTGTGGGGCCTGGTGGGCATGCTGGACGGGGCTCCTGGACAGTCACATTTCAGTGCCTGTGCTGGCTGGTACCACAGAAGCGCCTGGAGAATGTTCCTTCCTGCAATCCCCAAATGATCTCCAAGTCCCTCTTGCGGCCCCCCGGGAGGCGCAAGCTGTCTTGCTGGCAGTGCCGCTTGCCTGGGCCCGAGCGTTCTTTCCTCTGCTGTCCAGGTGGGGGGCTGCATTCTCCTGGCACAAGAATATAGGAAGAGAGGGGATGCCAAGGCTCTGGGGCTGGCACTGAAGAGAAAGACTGAGAGGGGCTCTGAACACAGTGCTCACTGCCGCTTTTTGATTCGTTTCACCTGGCATCGACGTTCCGTGCACAGCGACTTGCAAGGGTTGTTCTTCAAAACGTGGAGGGCCAGAGATGGTCGTGCCAAGATGACACTGAGGCTCGAGTCCAAGGTGTTAGAACAGTTACTCCACACGTAATCGTTCCAGAGGCTTGCTTTCTCTCTTCAAAGGCAATCAGTAGCCAAGAAAGCCAGGAGAAGGACAGGTCTGCTGAGGTGCCCCTACCATTCAGCTAGCTCCCATAGGAAAGCCCCGTGGGTCCTGCCCAGGGCTTGCACAGAGCTAAGAGCCTGCCCAGCAGCCAGACCCAAATAACTTCAACCCACGGACGAGGTGCCCAGACAACAGAGCAGGATGACTCCCTGCAGACGGATCTGAAGCTCAACAGAGTGCTATGGGAAGTCTATCCAAAAAGTAGGGTCTGTGCTCTGGTCAGTAATCCCTCCACAGATAGGCAGACTTGTGAGCTGGCCTTCTACCTACCGACCTGGCCTGTCTTCCTCTGTTGGCATGAGGGTGCAGGACTCTCTCCAGCCTGCTCCACCAGCCTTTATAGGTGGGCACAGCCTTGTTCCTCTGCCAGCAGCTGTGTCCCCCCATTCCCTCTCTCCCATCTCTTGGGGTGTGCTGGCTCATCAGAATAGAACACTGCTTCCTTAAATGAATCTTCTGCAGCCCAGGGCCATACCAGAGGACAACGGTCAACCCAACAAAGATGTGTACAGCGAGCATGGTGAAGAACAGTGGACTGGGCCACCACCTCTGCCCTCCGGGACCTGCTGGGCCTGAGAGCAGTAGAGATGGAGAACGCACCTGGGGGGCTCTGCCATCGCTGATGATTCTCCCTGGCTGGCTCTGAGTGCTTGTAACATGGAGAGTTGCAAGAAGTTGACTATGAGCACTAGGTCCCCAAACCTCCGACTTAGCCTGGCCCAATCAGAAGTACTAGTGTTCCAATAGTCTGCTTCTGACTGGGTCACTGGTAATTTGATGAAAAGGATGTCAAAGGGAAAGCATCCTGACTGGAAGAGAGCCTGTCTTTCTGCCTGACTGGTAGTTTGTCCCAACTTGGAGAGTTAGATCCTGGGCCTTCTCCTTAGTTCTTTCCCCTAGTTTTGCTAGTGTGCACTGTCCCTGAGCTTTTTTGCTCAAGACTAATACTTTACCTTCCACTGCTGCCTTTTTGGTGATTAACTGGAGAAAAGAGTCTTGTGGACTTTCCTCCCAGGCTGGCTTTGAACCTTAGTCCTCCTGGGTAGCGAGGATTACGAGTAAGGGCCATCAACACCCAACTTGGAGGTAGCTCCAAGAAGATAGTGATATATTTTGTACAACAAGATCTTTGTAACACACACCCCAAAAATAACTCAGAGTTGGGGGCCAATGGCTTGCACTTATAATCCGAGCTACTCAGGAGGCTGAGATCAAGGATTGTGGTTCGAGGCCAGGTCAGGCAGAAAAAGCTACGAGACTTTTATCTCCAATGAAGCAGCAAAAAAAGCCAGAAATGGAGGTCAGACCCAAGCAGTACAGTGCCAAGACTGAGCAAAAAAGGCCAAGTCCAAACCTGATACCCCGAGTTCAAGCCCCAGTTCCAGCACAAACAAGAAACTAGTTCAGTCAGGAGAGCAGATATAGCTAGACTGTAAGCTGCATATCAGAGAATGGTGGCCATCAAACCACGTGCGCTCAGTCTCTGCAATTGGAAGATATGCCCCCAGGGCACCAAGCCTGGGTCCAGTTCCCATGAGAGGCATGCCAACAGGGCCTCCCCGCGCCACGGGGCTGTGTCTGGACCGCAGATCCCCCTGCCCAGGTCAGAGTGCTGGGCACTGACCCCACAGTGGCAGCACCTTCCAAATGCTGAGGGGGCTCAGGAAGCCAGGGCATACTCGGGCACACGGTGCAGACTCCTGAGCCCGTAGTCCCTGCCAGACAGCGCCCATGGCAGGGCTCGCTCCTGCAACATGTGTTCACACACGTCTCTCTAACACTTTTGTGAATCATCTGATAAAGACTTAATGAATGTGACAGGATGTCTCCAGTGTTAGGCTTAGTAACTGGTCACAAGCCTCACCAGTCTTTCTGATGAACCTAGTCGGCCTGATGTATTTCTGCACTCCCTGTGTAATTAGTGCAAAGTTTGGAGGCCTGAGTCGTGTATCTTTCATCCAGCTTATTGCATCCTCTCCTCTGACATGGGGTCAGGGTTCACATTCGCATCTGATTATCAGAGCAGTGCTCATTAAGCAGGAGCCAGCCTTGTCCCTAAATGAGTAAGCTGGAGAGAGAGCTCACCCCTTTTACTCAGCAGATTTTCACATGTTTGGGGGCCTGAATGTCACCCAGCATTGCTCTGTGCTGAAGAGTTTCAGACATCTCCAGCTGATGATTAATTGTGAGTGATGGGAAATAAAATCTAGTGAAGCCAGCTGCTTGCCATGGTCGGCAAAATGACTCTAATGGATAGAGGCTGCCAATTTTCCAGTTTTGCTGGCAAGTCTTCCAAGTGTAATTAAGGGAAGTTATAAATGATATGGAAATCTATCAAGTTCCATTTATTTTCAGAGGACTTTTTCCCCAGAGACTTTTATCTTGAAGCTTATAGTATGCTTTGTTGTGCTAATGATTTAAGCCACATCTTGTTTCAGATTAAAGCCCCCAATCTCCTTCCACCAAGTCCTCTTCACTCCTTCCACAAAGATTACAAACCACACAAGCGTCTCCACGCACGCCCCTCCCCTCCCGGAGCACATGCTCAGAGAGGGACACAGCTGACAACGCTGTCCCTGCAACTGCAAACTGCCACTGCCCTACAACCGCTCCAGGAGAGAGGCTGGGGGTGGGGAATCTCCATCAAGCACAAAAGAAAGCCCCCCGAAGTAGAGACTTGAGAGCTGCACTTGGGACGGGATACTCACCAGAAGGTGGGGTAGCCCACTAATGTTATTTGATTTGGAATAAAAGCATGAAAATGATGGCAAGGGCCTAAAATTGGAGATGTAAAGGATGACTGCACAGTATTCCATTTCTCAATTTCATCCTTCAGAGCCACAAAATGGGGGTGATACAGTGACTGGATGAGATTTACAGTAACAGCTGTGGTCTTCCCACACGAGGGAGGCCCTTCTAATGGACTGAGGTCTGTTTGCAACAGACGGGGAGGAACAAAACAAGGTTCCCTATTAAGAGTGTGGAGTCAGACTTCTGATCAAGAAAATCATTATGGGAGTTGGGTTCCTTTAAGACAGCCCCTGCCCTCTTTTGTCATCCAAACCCAGGGCTGTTTTTAAAGGCGCAGTTGTTTAAATAGAGGCAGGAGGACGCAAATGGCGTCAAGTTTGCTCCCCCCTCGGAAGCCCACTCACCAGCAACGGTAAAGAACGCAGAGGAAACGGTGCCAGTGGCATATGGCTTTCTACTGTGCTAAACATTCATACAAAAGACAGGTTCATCAGTCATTGGAATATCTGGATAAAAAATTAGCTCCTGATGGATGGTATTTTGAGCTTACCTGCTGCTAGTACATTACCAGAGAAACACAGGTTTTGAAACCCACAAGACATTAGAAACTGCAGACCATGAAACACAACACGTGCAGGAGCACATAATGTACGCCAGATTATACAAAATAATAAATAAGCTATTTAAACCCTCTGCCTAAAATTGGGCCCGCTGCAAGGAACCCTGGGTCACTTCTACACAGGCCAATTAATGCGCAGCATCTGCTGTATAGAAGCAGGGCACGGAGCACTTCCGAATGATTTCGGCAATTAAAAGAAAACTGTTTCCTGCCTGTTCAGACAGCAACTGTTTCCCTGCAACAGTGAGCACCAAATCGCTGTGTGCAGCTGAAAAATTCAGTCCCCTTTCTGGGGGAGGGGTGGGCGGGAGGATGAATTTTTATGGAAAAAGGGAGCCTTCTTTTGTTGTCCTATGTTCTGTGCTCCTGCCAAATGAGACAGAAGGCTCAGAAGCTTACCGGCCCGCTGCGGTCTCCCCTTCTGTTGCACCGGGGCCCCCGAAAACCAGGGATCAATGTCAACCCTGATGACTGCACCACACAAGAAAAAAAAAAAAAAACAACCTTTCCATTCCACTTTTAGAGGTTGTGCCACTAAAAACACAGGTGCCCATGTGCCACACATTTTAAGGTGCTGAGATCTGAAGAAGGCAGTTTGGGCTTGTTAAAAGGCAGGCTGCAATCTGATTATCCTGACTTCCTCTTTCTGAGCTGCACAGATAGGCTGTTTCCTGAGAGGACAGGTACCCCTCCCAAAGGACCACACAAGAGGTCAGCATCTAAACAAAAACGAAATGGTCATGAAATTACAAAGAGGAGAAGCAGCCGTCAGGAACGCCACCAAGCCTCTATCTGGAGATGCTGACAGCCTCCTGTGAGGACTCCGTGCCCAGCAGAGGCCCTCAGTTGAAAGCAGAGGCCCACGGCTGTGGTGTGCCAGGTGCTGCCTTGTCCCTCAACTGGGTATCCCTGGAATGGAGCAGTTGGGAACAGGGAGCTCAGGGAAGGAATGCAGACTGTAGCCAACATGAAACAAGTTTTGTTTTCTGAAACATCTTTAAAACAGAGAAAAATACTATTGCTTGCCGCCCTCGAATCTAGCTCCAAACCAGACCCAAACCCTACAGTTACAAAGAAAGCGAGTTAAAGTTGGTATCTTTTACAATATCTGCAAGAAGTCAGTCTAGATTGTCTACCTTTGTGAAGCAGGCTGTTTTAAAGGCTCAGTGAAATGATGGTTCTCATTCTTACATGAAGGTACTTTCAGTCTTGGTAAAGTTGAGAATGGTCATTCAAACATACTTAAAACAAAGATAGTGTGCTCTTTCATCTCAAGATCATTCCTTGAACAATAAAATAAATGCCAAATTTGCACAAGACTCTCCTACAGTATTTAATGTATTGATTGATCCACCGAAGTGCTTTTATGTAATTCTGACAATTATTACTAAGTTAAATTGTCAAAATTCCACCAGTTGTTACCCTTCAAACCAAAACTATCCCCAAAATGTAAATATAAATGCTATCTGAAAAAAAAAAAAAAAAAAAAAAGAGTAAAAGGCCAAATTCAGAAGAATGATTACCCCTGAAGACAGGGCAAGTTAGACTGAGAAATAGCATTGGGCAAGTTCATGGTGTGTATACAATGTCTGACTGCTAAATAAAATTCAAAACAAACATGGGAAAGGCCAACAAAGACTACACGATGCCTGTGCAGTTATTCTCCATAACTTTCTGTATGTTTGTAGTAGGTCATGTGTAAACGTTTCACAATGTTCATGAATATGTGAACCTCTGTCTACATATTAGGGAACACAATGTAGGAACTGGGAACAAAACTGGCATCCTGTGCAATAACCACTACTGCACAACATGAAAATTTACTTACCGCCATCCCTTGATGACTGTAATCAAAGTACCCGGAAAGTGGAACAACCACCCCACCGGCTAGCAGCATCGCTACCAGTTACGCACAGCAGGCTGAAGAAGGCACCTAGGTGCCACATCAGAGAAGTACGAGGCCAGTCCACCCTTCTCTGTAGACAGCCGAGAGCTAAGGCGTTGTCAAAGCTGTCCTTCCCAGAATGAAAAAATAAATAAACCAAGGACTCTCACCAAGTTTATTTGCCATTCCCTTAAGCTCTGCTGTAATGTCAAGTATCTAATCTCTGGAGTGGACGGGTGTGTGTGTGTGTGAGGGTGTGTGTACAAGGATGTACCAGGGACGTGCAATTCTCACAGTCCATTCACCCATGGGCTGGAGGCTTTCCCCAAGGGAGCAGATGCAACGGGGGGGGGGGGGGGGGGGGGGGATGAAACCTGGGTGTTAGCATTATTTCTATCCAGGCAATAGGAATAGACTACAAACATTGCATTTATTGGTATGCTGTATGGATACCATTTTCCCACAAAGGGCATTGTTCAAGAGAGCAACAGTCTAACATGGCTAATTGCCCTCTCTAAAAGGCCAGTCTCAACACCAAGTAGATCTGCATCTTGGCCCCATAAACATAAACATAAGGCTATCTTACTCATGAAAGCCAGATGAGTAGCAAGAAACAGCAGCAACAGGTACTTAATGCCTCCCTGTTATTTTACTTAGTGTCATAAATTGCCCATCAAAAAGAAATTTGATATAGAGCCTTCTTATGGGTTGTCTTGCTTTATTTTCTGATATAGTATATGAAAGTTTTTTATGAAAAATCTAAGGTGATTATAGAACTTATAAGTTGAAAGAATCATAAAAAAATGTACTGTTAAATATCTACTTAGTGTGGCTCTATTTTATTGGTTTGTTCTTGTTTTTTTCTGTAATCAAAAGCTAACAAAACTGGCCAAGAGTGGCTCACGCCTGTAATCCTAGCTACTCAGGAGGCTAAGATCTCAGGATCATGATTCAAAGCCAGTCTGGGCAAGAAAGTCCTGAGACTCTTATCTCCAATTAACTGGGGGCAAAAAAGCCAGAAGTGGAGCTGTGGCTCAAGTGGTATAGCACTAGCCTTGAACAAAAAAGCTCAAGGACAGCACCCAGAGCTTGAGTTCAAGTCCTAGCACTAGCACACACAAAAAAAGTAGCAAATGCACTCAAAAATAGTTTTATTTATTTTATATTTTAAATTCAAAATGAAAACCATGCATTGGAAGTAGAGATTGTAAGTCTAAGGTTAACACATGACAAGAATGTATTACACCATTATTCTGAAAGGTACTTTTAAAATTTTAAATACTTTTTTTGTTCAAGAATATCATAAAGACAGGTTTAAAAATTAAAACAGCTAAACAAATGTTAAATTTATTTACAGAAGTGTTCTCAGTTTATGTTAGTATTACATGTATGGAAAAAGTTATTTTTTAAATTCAACTTTCACTGAAAAAACATTTTCAGAAGGCATAAAAAAAGAGGTAGAAATGGATTTATCCATTTGTAGTTTGTGAGCTTTGTGTGTGTGTGTGTGTGTGTGTGTGTGTGCGCGCGCCTACGCGCACACATGCACACGTGCATGAGTATGTGTCTGTGTGTGGGTCCTGGGGCCTGAACTCAGGGCCTGGGTGCTGTCCATGAACTTTTTTGCTCATACTTAATTAGAGATAAGGGTTTCAGGGACCTTCCTGCCCAAGATGGCTTTGACCTGCAACCCTCAGATTCCAGCCTCCTGAATAGCTAAGATTACAGACAGGTGTGAGCCACAGGAGCTGGCTCATTCATGATTTTTTACTCTACTCACAGTCTACCTGTATTTTACTAAATACTAATATTCCTTCTGTATACATTCAAAAATTATTATACAATCATGTTGCTGCTACACTTAATATGAAATAGTTCATTACAAAGACAGAAAGGCATGAGAAACTTCTGCTAAGAGTATCTGAAACAAGAAGCTTTTGTACAGGGCAGGGAATTGTCCCCAGCAACTAGTATTAGCTCTCTGCCCCTCTCCTCCCCCCACTCCCCAAGCCCTCTGCGGTCACAGACCCCTTCCACACAGCACCAACGCTCTTCTTTCTCTATCAGGTTTTCACAGTGTTTAAACTGTTTGCTGTGGATGATTTACGTGACATTTTGGTAGAACTTATTAAGAGATATACCATATTATTTGTCAAATTTTTCTTAAAGCATAGAAATGACAGATTTCTATAACAAAATTATACATAAAGAAGAATAGAATACTTGAAAGAAGAATAGATACTTGCAAGATGAATAGAATACTTGCAAACCCTTGGTGGTGTGTGGATCCTTGTTTTCCTTGAAAGGACAGAGATGATTGGTTCCATTATCTTTCTACTGGTAACAGTGAAACCTCACTCAGCTACTGTTATTACTAAGAAAAACACAACCTGCCCTGCAATGTTCAAATGATTTAAACTGTAAAATTTGAAGTGTTTCAAGTAGTATTTTCTTATATTGGCCTTATAAAAAGGGCTGTGCCTTTGATCCAAGTGAAATTTCTAGTATTTTAATTACATGAGACAGAATTTATAAGAGATGTTGTTATAAGACCCACCAAATGGAACTTCTCACTGTGTTTTATCATGCCACATGACATGGAATATGAAAGGATGTACTGTGAGGACCCAAAGTGAGAAATTAAAGGACACAAGTATTCTACCTCAGCCACCAGGCACTCTTGGGCAAAGAGCATGTGGAATGAAGGTGAAGGGGACCAGACGACAAGCCCCCTCAATGCATGGCCCTCAGAGCTCTGACATAACACCCAGCCCCGCTGCTCTACACTGACAGGTTCAATAGTGATTTCTCCGATTAAACCATCTTGAGTGTTTAATGATTGATAGTAGCTACCCCTCTGTTGCAGGCACTAAACTCGCCCTTCTCCTTTTACCAATGCCTGGCAGGCCCACCTTAACTTACTGAGCAGAAAGTGCAAATGATGAAGATGAACCCTTCCTTTTAGTATATGGAAGAGTGAAGCCAGCGACAGTGTGGTTAGTAGCCTGGTCTTTAAACTCTTCGTGCATGTCCATCTGCTGAGCAAAGTGTGTGTGTGTGTGTGTGTGTGTGTGTGTGTGTGTGTGTGTGTGTGTGTGTGTGTGTGTGTGTGTGTGTATGTATGACTGTAACCTCAATCCTTCCTTGCTGGAGGCAGGAGCTTACTCCTTCCTTTACTACCTTCCTACTACTAACCATTAGTCTTGGACTCAGGTGCTAGCAAAGTAAGGATTTAAGCTGAATACTTATTGCTTACTTACACACACATACACACACACATACTTTAATTAAAGCCACTAGGACTGACAGGCACCGGCTGGCAGTACACTGTGTGCCTTCCAGAGAAACCTTAAGAATGAAAACAAAAACAAAAAAGAAAAATACCTACAGAAGTATTCTACAAAAAAAAAAAAAAACTCCAAAAAATACCCCAAATCCTTCATATTGCTTTCCAACCTATCCCTGAGACATGGAATCGCTAGAGATTCCACAGCTTCTCTGATGCATTACACATGCGACTGTTAGCGTCAAGGTCAAGGAGCGTTCTCTTACTGCCCCAATCCTGCAGAATGAAGATTCACAAGGCAAACACCTCCCTTAAACTCAACACACACACAGAAATTTCACAGATCATCTCTCCCACAGCCTCTCATCTGGTGTCTGTGGTCTCCATGAATGCTATTTTTCCCAAGAATTTCCATGCTTTCAAAGTAAATGGAGAAAGTCATCTAACCCGGCCTCTTAGCTTGTCTGGCAAGCCGGCAGTCCTCCTTTCATATCGTCAGGGGAAGAATGGGAAGTTAGTTTCCCAGCTTCCTATATCACTTTCCGGATTAATCATTTAAAATAATTGAACCTGATCACTTATACTAGGTATTCTTATATGAAATACTTTTCTAGAAGCCACTGCCAGCTATGTTAGTTTATTTCAGTGTTAACGGAATGTTTTATCTATAAGAATAAAGAAATCAGGGAGCATTTGAACACAATCTTTGTAAGAAAGCATGTAAGCCCAGTGACTTCACTCAGACACAAAAGAGACTCATGAAAGCCCATCATGTTTTGCTGCTGTCCTCCTGTACAGAAATAAAAATGCAAGCACTTAAGCCTTCTGAGATCTTGTGGCTGCATCCGGTATTCTTTTTACTTTTGGTACTAATCAATGTGGTCTAAAAACAAACCCAAAAAACAAAAAAGCAACACATGCCAGTTCATCCATAGCTTAGTTACCTTGAGACTGAACACATGGGTAAACATTAATGTGGCTTTGCTTTTGCTTTCACAAGGTCAAGATGAAAACCTTAAAACTGTGATCCTAAATTCTACTTCCCATGTTCCGGAAGTATGCTAGCACTGTACAGATTACAGGATTAACCTTTCCTGAACTCGCATTCCCAATTAGACATCTTGTCCAGAAATCACACAGAAATTCCCCACCAGAGGATTAGCAGTTAGGGTAAGGTTTTTTTTAGGACAGTGTCAGTACAGAGTCCTGGGGACTGAATGGCCATTTTTAGGTAAAATACTTCCCTGAAACCATGCATTTAAGAAATGCCCTCATTTTTCTTCCTCTCCCAGATCCTCCAGGGGACACACCAGGAAGACTGTTACTAACACAGTTTAAACATGAACCGATAGACAAAGAGTGCACAAAATCTACTGAGCTGTTCTGTGAGCACCGTGAAAGTCAAGAACGAACTGCGGAGGGTGTGACCGTGCGCTGCTCTGCTAGGCAAGTCTGAGTGTTACACGTCCCCACAGAGGTAGACGCAGCCCTTACCATGTCTCCAGGTTTGACAGAGACGGCCACCACCACGCCTGGCATCGGGGAGCGCAGAGTGCTGCTTGTGTCCTCGGCCACTTTTTCTGGCATAAACTTGTTCAATTCTGCCGCAAGTTTGGTAAAGACGTGCACCTTGTACTTGAAGGAAAACAAAACAAAACAAAAGCATAACGAAGTTTAAATGAAGAACTTTCCTCTAAAAGTAATGTTCATACAACATGAATTTTCAGCTTTTTTTTTTACTTTAAATTGTCCTTTAAATTATATTCGAATCCTATTCAAAATTCATTTCTGACAGATATAGGCCAGTTATTTTAAAAAATATTTTTTGAAATAAGTACTATAGTTGTTAATTACTAATAGATAACAATCACTTAAATCTTGAAGAAAAACATCTGAGACTTTATGAAGTAAACAGTGAGAATTTTACTCGTATTCCCTTTACTGCACGCAAACTTTTCTGGGGCAGCTCAAGTCCCCGGCACCGGATGGAATGACACTGTGAAGACACACCAGTAGATGGCAGCAGACTGCTGTCTCAAACCTATGCCCCGGCAGGTCTGTGGCACTGGCTGGATCACAAGTTAAGACAAAGGGTTTCAGTGTTCATTTTAGGCAAAACAATCTTTAAAATTCAAAAAAAAATTTTTTTGGTAGCAGATAATGTTAAATTTATAACCCGAAAAGTTAGCTTTTGTTTTTAGGCATAGTCTTTTTGATATAATAAGATGATTAGGATACAGAGAGATGCACTGAGAGTATCTTCTAGATGGAGAGAGCATCGCAAGATTTTAAAAACGCAGAGAGAAAACAATATGCACAGCCATGCGTTTTCATGGCATCTTCGGCACATGGCTCTCTCAAACAACTGGGACATCTTTGAGCCATTCTAATTGAACAACATGTTTCTAATAAAAATCCTTACTGAATGGGAAAAATCCCCGATCTCTGAGTCATGATTTGATCTACACAAACAGAAATGGGTAACATGGTTTGCTGGAGCCACTACCAGAAGACTCTGGTGAGTGTCTGGGTGAGACAGAAGCATTCCGGGAGCAGCTCCACTGTGTGGAGGGAGGGCTGCTACTCAAAGCCTCCTGTTGGCATCTCGGTGGCAGGAAGGCAAAGGCAAGAGCTGAACTCACCCTTTGATTTCCACACAGGGACAGAGGAAATCTCCAAGTGGTCTCTTTGCTGGACCTATTTAAAAGGGGTGGGGGAAGGGCTCCAGCAAAGAGCTTTGATAGCCTAGGTTCCAAGTAGATTTGCAACACTGTGACAGGTTGAATAATAACATCTTCTGCATGTTTCTTTACTCTGGAGTGTGTGTTTTGCAATCAAGACTTAACAGGCATCTGCCAGTTTCTGAAGGATATGATCCTTAAGTGAAATTACAGTGCAAATAAAAGCTTTTTGCTCCTATTAAAATTCATCTGAGTCATAAGTGGCAAGGGAAAAAAGCAAGGAGAGTGCACGCTGCTGTCAGTCTAATAAACATTCTGGGCAGAGCGACTATTTATCGCTGATGAATTGTACCGCCAAGTCCTTCATTAAGCCTATGGGGGAGGTAGAGGAAGAGGGGAGCATATAATTGGGCCAAATTGTACATTTTTAGTATCTGAGCTCCCTCTGTCTTGGAAAGAAATCTAGGATCACTGGAGTCAACTAAAAAGTTACGTTTGTGACTGGCATCACCAGCTGGGCTGCAACTGGTAAGGGCTGCACCTCGTTTTTCAATGTAGCACACAGGTCTATTTCTTTCCCTTGTTTTTTTTTTTTTTAATAATTCATCTTCAAAATATGAACTTTGAATTCATCGAGAAAAGTATCTTTATACTTTCAGGATAATATGAATATGAACCATTTACCACACAAGGTACACAAGGACTCATTTTTAGCTTCTCACAAATAAGCCCTCAGAAGAATTAAGTGCTCAGCACCATTTCTCCCAAGAAGTGACCAGATCCTGACTAAGACGGAATCTTTTTTTCTATTTTTGTAACTTTCATATCTTCTGGATTCCTTTCTCTGTAGGGTTCCTGCTTTACTTGGAAAGAGATGTAAAAGAGGAACAAAACTCAAGGCCTTTAGATGCGGTCTTTGTTATTGATGAGATGTTCCTTTTCCTTTTGTATTTGTTTATTGTTCTTAAATCTGTTTGGGGATAAATGACTTATTGTAATCACAAGTAAAAAATAACAACGAAGTCAACGCCTCAGGAGAGGCCCAGTTGCTCATAGTTGACTTTAAAGTGACCTTTCTGAATATAAAAAAAGGAGGCAGAGAGAAGGTTCTTTTCTTAAGATTACCTTTGATGTTGGCCTGACCCTTTCCTGTCCACACATCCCCACACAAATGCCCTCTTAAAACAGCCTCCTCTCGTAAACAGGCAGTTCTGTTTGCACGGAGTGTGCCCAAATGGGGCTTGAGCAGGACACAGCATACGGGCCCATTCGAGTGAACTGACCTGGTGAGGAGCAGAAGTTTTTGATGGCCTAGAAAATAAGTCATCAAAGAACACACACTGAGTCACATACACTGGCTTATGATCCAAACGGTCTCTGGATTCTTTGGGGCCACAGTATAAGAACAGTGCCCCTGAAGGGACTCAAAGATTCAAGTCTGGTAGCATTCCCCATGGGTTTGGG